>NC_080088.1:11571444-11874474 GCF_950005125.1 Chionomys nivalis
CAACCAGCACAGAGATCTGTTCTCGGCTCCAGAAGAGCCATCTTTGGGGAGAGCCATCTTTGGGCACGGAGATCTGTTCTCGTCGCCAGGATAGCCATCTTTGGGCATAGAGAACTGATCTCGGCACCAGGAGAGCCATCACTGGAGCACCAGGAGAGCCATCACTGGGAAGGTACATCAGTAGGCAAGGAGACCTGATCCTGTAAAAGAAGATCCATAGGGGAGCACTCAGAGGAAGAGATGGGCAGACGCCAATGCAAGAATTCACCCAACAATCTGAAAAACAATATGAAACCACCAGAACCCAGTGACCTCACAACAGGAGGTCATGAACACCTTAATCAAGAAGTAGAAAAAATTGACTTTATGAAAGTGATTGATGCCCTTAAACAACATGTAAAAAATGCCCTTATAGAAATGGATGAGAAGTATAACAGAAAGTTTGAAGAATTGAGTAAATCAGTGAATGATACCCTAGGAAACCAAGGAAAAACAATCAAACAGATAATGGAAACAGTTCAAGTCTTGAAAACTGAAATGGAGACAAAGAAGAAAACACAAACAGAGAGCCGGCTGGACATGGAAAATCTAGGTAAACGAATAGAGACTACAGAAACAAGCATAACCAACAGAATACAAGAGATAGAAGAAAGAATCTCAGATTCTGAAGATATCATAGAGAAAATAAACACGCTGATCAAAGAAAACAGCAAGGCCAACAATCTCTCATCACAAAACATTCAGGAAATATGGGACACAATAAAAAGACCAAACCTAAGAATAATAGGAGTAGAAGAAGGGGAAGAAGCGCAGCTCAACGGTCCAGAAAATATACTTAATAAATTATAGAAGAAAACTTTCCCAACCTAAAGAAAGATATACCTATGAAGGTTCAAGAAGCATACAGAACACCAAATAGGCTGGATCAAAAAAAAAAACATCCTCTCGCCATATAATAATCAAAACACAAAGCATACAGAATAAAGAAAGAATATTAAGAGCTGCAAAGGAAAAAGGCCGAATTACTTATAAAGGTAAACCTATCAGACTTACACCTGACTTCTCTATGGAAACCATGAAAGCCAGAAGGTCCTGGATAGATGTATTGCAGAAACTAAGATGCAAGCCCAGACTATTATACCCAGCAAAGCTTTCGTTCACTATAAATGGAGAAAACAAAATTTTCCAGGATAAAAACAAATTTAAACAATATGTAGCCACAAATCCAGCCTTACAGAAAATAATAGAAGGAAAATCACTAACCAAGGAGTCCAACAATGACCACAATAACTCAGACATCTAGAGACCCTTCACCACCACAACCCAAAGAAGAGAAACACACAAAATTTACTACTAAAAAAGTGACCGGAGTTAACAACCACTGGTCATTAATATCACTTAATGTCAATCAACTCACCAATAAAAAGGCACAGGCTAAGAGATTGGATACGAAAACAGGACCCAACATTTTTCTGTTTACAAGAAACACACCTCAACCACAAAGACAGGCACCTACTCAGAGTAAAGGGCTGGGATAAGGTTTATCAAGCAAATGGACCTAAGAAACAAGCAGGTGTGGCCATACAAATTTCTATCAAAGTTGACTTCAAACTTAAATCAATCAGAAGAGATGGAGAGGGACATTTTCTACTCATAACAGGAACAGTTCATCAGGATGAAGTCTCAATCCTGAATATCTATGCCCCTAATATAAAAGCACCTACATACATAAAAGAAACATTGCTAAAACTCAAGCCAGACATCAAACCGCACACACTAATAGTAGGAGACTTCAACACTCCTCTCTCACCAATGGACAGGTCAATTAGACAGAAACCTAACAGAGAAATAAGAGAATTAATGGAGGTAATGAATCAAATGGACTTAACAGACATCTATAGAATATTCCACCCAAATAGGAGAGAATATACCTTCTTCTCTGCAGCTCATGGAACCTTCTCAAAAATTGACCACATACTCGGTAACAAAGCAAACATCCAGAGTTACAAAAAAATATCTGTAACCACCTGTATCTTATCAGATCACCATGGATTAAAGCTAGAATTCAACAACAATGCTACCCCCAGAAAGTCTACAAACTCATGGAAACTGAACAGTCAACTACTAAACCATACCTGGATTAAGGAAGAAATAAAGAAAGAAATTAAAGTCTTCCTTGAATTCAATGAAAATAAAGAAACAACATACTCAAACTTATGGGACACTATGAAAGCAGTCCTAAGAGGAAAGTTCATAGCACTAAGTGCCCACTTAAAGAAAACAGAGAAAGCACACATTGGAGATTTAACAGCCCACCTGAAAGCTCTAGAAAAAAAAAGAAGCAGACTCACCTAGGAGGAGTAGAAGACTGGAAATAATCAAACTGAGGGCTGAAATCAACAAAATAGAAACACAGAAAACAATTGAAAGAATCAATGAATCAAAAAGCTGGTTCCTGGAGAAAATCAACAAGATTGATAACCCCCTATCCAAACTAATCAAACGGCAGAGAGAGAATTTGCAAATTAATAAGATCAGAAATGAAAAGGGGGACATAACCACAGACACAGAGGAAATTCAGAGAATCATTAGATCTTACTACAAAAGCCTGTATGCCACAAAACTGGAAAATGTAAAAGAAATGGACACTTTTTAAAATAAATACCATATACCAAAGTTAAATCAGGACCAGGTAAACAACCTAAATAGACCGGTTAGTCACGAAGAATTAGAAGCTGTTATCAAAAACCTTCCTTCCAAAAAAAAGTCCCGGACCAGATGGTTTCAATGCGGAATTCTACCAGATCTTCCAAGAAGATCTAATACCTATTCTCCTTAATGTATTTCACAATATAGAAATAGAGGAGTCATTGCCAAATTCCTTTTATGAAGCTACAGTAACTCTGATACCAAAACCACACAAAGACTGAACCAAGAAAGAGAATTACAGGCCAATCTCACTCATGAACATCGACGCAAAAATCCTCAACAAAATACTGGCAAACTGAATCCAAGAACACATTAGAAAAATTATCCATTATGATCAAGTAGGCTTCATCCCAGAGATGCAGGGCTGGTTCAACATATGCAAATCTATCAATGTAATCCATCATATAAATAAACTGAAAAAACCATATGATCGTTTCATTAGATGCTGAAAAAGCATTTGACAAAATTCAACATCCCTTCATGATAAAAGTCTTGGAGAGATTAGGGATACAAGGATCATACCTAAATATAATTAAAGCTATTTACAGCAAGCCAACAGCTAACATCAAATTAAATGGAGAGAAACTTAAAGCCATCCCACTAAAATCAGGAACATGCCAAGGCTGTCCACTCTCTCCATACCTCTTCAATATAGCCCTTGAAGTTTTAGCAATAGCAATAAGACAACATAAGGGGATAAAGGGGATTCGAATTGTAAAGGAAGAAGTTAAACTTGCATTATTTGCAGATGATATGATAGTGTACATAAGTGACCCCAAAAACTCCACCAAAGAACTCCTACAGCGGATAAACACTTTTAGCAATGTGGCAGGATACAAGATCAACTCCAAAAAATCAGTCGCCCTCTTATACACAAAGGATATGGAAGCAGAGAGGGAAATAAGAGAATCATCACCTTTCACGATAACCACAAACAGCACAAAATATCTTGGGGTAACTCTAACCAAGAAAGTGAAAGATCTATTTGACAAGAACTTTAAGGCATTAAAGAAAGAAATTGAAGAGGACACCAGAAAATGGAGCAATCTCCCTTGCTCTTGGATTGGGAGGATCAACATAGTAAAAATGGCAATTCTACCAAAGGCAATTTATAGATTCAATGCAATCCCCATCAAGGTCCCATCAAAATTCTTCACAGATCTTGAGAGGACAATAATCAGCTTTATATGGGAAAAAAAAAAACCAGGATAGCCAAAACAATCTGATACAATAAAGGAACCTCTGGAGGCATTACCATCCCTGACTTCAAACTCTATTACAGAGCTACAGTAATGAAAACAGCATGGTATTGGCATAAAAACAGAGAAGTCGACCAATGGAATCATATAGAAGACCCAGATTTTAACCCACAAACCTAAGAACACCTCATTTTCAATAAAGGAGCTAAAAGTATACAATGGAAGAAAGAAAGCATCTTCAACAAATGGTGCTGGCACAACTGGATGTCAACCTGTAGAAGAATGAAAATAGACCAATATCTATCACCATGCACAAAAATCAAGTCCAAATAGATCAAAGATCTCAATATCAGTCCAAACACACTGAACCTGATAGAAGAGAAAATGGGAAGTACCCTACAACACATGGGCACAGGAGATCACTTCCTATGTATAACCCCAACAGCACAGACATTAAGGGCAACATTGAATAAATGGGACCTCCTGAAACTGAGAAGCTTCTGTAAAGCAAAGGACGCTGTCACTAAGACAAAAAGGCAGCCTACTGACTGGGAGAAGATCTTCACCAACCCCACAACAGACAAAGGTCTGTTCTCCAAAATATATAAAGAACTCAAGAAACTAGACGTTAAAATGCTAAATAACCCAATTAAAAAATGGGGCACTGATTTGAACAGAGAATTCTCAACAGAAGAAGTTCAAATGGCCAAAAGACACTTAAAGTCATGATCAACCTCCTTAGTGATCAGAGAAATGCAAATCAAAACAACTTTGAGATATCATCTTACACCTGTCAGAATGGCTAAAATCAAAAACACCAAAGATAGCCTTTGCTAGAGAGGTTGTGGAGAAAGGGGCACACTCATCCATTGCTGGTGGGACTGCAAACTTGTGCAACCACTTTGGAAATCAGTGTGGCGGTTTCTCAGGAAATTTGGGATCAACCTACCCCTGGACCCAGCAATAGCACTCTTGGGAATATACCCAAGAGATGCCCTATCATATGACAAAAGCATTTGTTCAACTATGTTCATAGCAGCATTATTTGTAATAGGCAGAACCTGGAAGCAACCTAGATGTCCTTCAATGGAAGAATGGATGAAGAAAGTGTGGAATATATATACATTAGAGTACTACTCTGTGGTAAAAAACAATGACTTCTCGAATTTTGCATGCAAATGGATGAAAATAGCAAATACTATCCTGAGTGAGGTAACCCAGACCCAAAAAGAAGATCATGGGATGTACTCACTCATAATTGGTTTCTAGCCATGGATAGGGGCCACTGAGTCTATAATTTGTGATCCTAAAGAAGCTAAATAAGAGGGTGAGCCCAAGGAAAAACATATAGTTATCCTCCTGGCTATGGGAAGTAGACAAGATTGCTGGGCAAAAAATTGGAATCTTGGGGGTGGGGTGGGATGGGGGTAAGGGGAGATGGGGAGAGAAAAGTGTGAAGGAGAGGATGTGGGGAACTTAGGGAAACGGGATGATTGGAGATAAAGGAAGTTTGGATAGGTGAGCAGGGAAGCACATATCTTAGTTAAGGGAGCCACTTAAGGGTTGGCAAGAGACTTGAACCTGGAGTGGCTAACTGTTGCCAGAGCAATGTCCCAAGTTATTTCCTTGGGCAGCTGAGGATAGGGAACCTGAAATGAACCTATCCTATAGCCATACTGATGAATGTCTTGCATATCACCATAGAACCTTCATCTGGCAATGGATGGAGATAGAGACAGAGGCCCACACTGGAGCACCGGACTGAGCTCCCAAGGTCCTAACGAGGAACAGAAGGAGGGAGAACATGAGCAAGGAAGGCAGGACCACGAGGGGTGCACCCACCCACTGAGACAGTGGGTCTGATCTATTGGGAGCTCACCAAGGCCAGCTGGACTGTGACTGAAAAAGCATGGGATAAAACCGGACTCTCTGAACATGGCAGACAATGAGAGCTGATGAGAGGCCAAGAACAATGGCATGGGGTTTTGATCCTACTTCATGTTCTGGTTTTGTGGGAGCCTAGACAGTTTGGATGTTCACCTTTCTAGACCTGAGTGGAGTGGGGAGGACCTTGGACTTTCCACAGGACAGGGAACCCTGACTGCTCTTGGGGCTGGAGAGGGAGGAGAAGAGGAGTGAGGGGAGGGAGAGAGGGGCGGAAGGAGGGGGAGGGAAATGGGAGGTGGGTAGGAGGAGGAAAATTTTTTTCAATAAAAAAATAAAAAAAAAGAATTAGGGCTAATATAAGTTAGAAGAGTTAATAAAAAGCTTGAGCTAATAGGCCAAACAGTTTATACTTAATGTAGGCCTCTGTGTGTGTATTTATTTGGGACTAAATGGATGTGGGACCTGGTGGGACAGAAACCCCAATCAACAGAATGGTGCCCAATGTGAGGCAACTGTATCCACATAAAGCCCGAGAGAACTTGGGAAGTAATTCCAAACAGAAAAGAATAAGTTAAGCATGGCTTATTGATAGCAGCACTTTCTTGGGTGGGCTCTGCTTGCTAGAGGCAAGTGCTCTAATTGAAGAGAGGCTTCCTGACTCAGCTTTAGCTGTAAAACTTTGCAGCTCTTTTAAGTAGTCCTGCCATGAAACCCTTAAATAGTGTTGATGAAAAGTTGACCACACGCTTTTTGGTGGTGGCAAGGAACTTGAAATGCCATAGAGTTGTGGAAATAAACATGACTTTGGCCAGTGCCTCTGCCATGAAGCTAGAATCTCAAAAAGCTAAGGAATGGGCCGGATCCAGCCATCAAAGCCACGACTTTAATTTTAGCTATATTGCTTAGCAAATTAAAGATTCATGTTGTCAGAAAAAGAGAGATACTGTAAAGATAGTTTCAGACAAAAAAGTCTCTAAACAATTTACAGTGTCTTTAAAAAATATATGTAGTCTTGGGAAAAACGAAGGATAAAGTCCTTAAAAAAAAGAAAAAAGAGAGTAGTTGCTTGTGGTGGCTCACACCTTTAATCCCAACACTTGGGAGGCAGAGGCAGATGGATCTCTATGAGATCAAGGACAACCAGGTTTACAGAGTGAGTTCCAGGTCAAAGATACACAGAGAAACCCTGTTTCAAAAAGGCAAGAATTAAAAATAAAAGAAATAGAGTTTAAAATAAAGCCACATAGAAATGGAATATACACAGAGAATCTAAATACTGTATATTATTGTGTTGTCTTTAAATTGTTTGATGACTGAGGAAGGAACAAAAGCTGCTAAAAGGCATTTGATTATAAATGCTGCTGGATTAATGAAATATATTAATGCATATATATGTTGGTTTTGCTTTTATTTCTACAGGAAATGAGGGACTGTAGATTTATTCTGGATTAAGAAAAATCAAGTTTGACCCTGATATATCTTCGATAGGAGGAATGGCCCAGATGTCTGAGTTCTACATCTAGAACAGTTCAAAGACTGCTGCCTGAGATGATCAAGCCTCACAGGATATTCCAGTCAGGACTTTATCATAATTATAAATTTTATTTAGGTCCTTATAAGATTTTCTGTGCCCATAATCAGCAGGAAGTAGCCTGGAAAACTATGTCTATATTCCGAAAAAAATGGATTATGGTGTTTGCCTTTGTTTAGAATGTTGGTCACAAGTTGTTATGGATAATTGCCAATAGAAAAGCTAAATAAAGGAGATTCTATTCAGAGTTCTTGTTTAAAAGTGTGGGGGGGGAAGTGCTGTGGGACAATGGTCTGTACCCTGTCACTTGTATTTTAAATAAAAGCTGATTGGCCAGTAACCAGGCAGGAAATATAGGTTGGGGAGGCCAGGCAGGAAGTAGAGTTGGGGCAATGAGAATTTTGGGAGGAGGGAAGTTTCAGTCTGCAGTCATCATCCAGACACAGAACAAGTAAATGTGACTGCCTCGCCGAAAAAGGTACCAAGCCACATGGCTAACACAGACAAGAATTATGGGCTAATATAAGTTATAAGAGTTAATAAGAAGCCTTAGCTAGTAGGCTAATAAGTTTATAAATAATGTAGGCCTCTGTGTATTTATTTGGGACTAAATGGATGTGGGACCTGGTGGGACAGAAACCCCAGTCAACAATTCTTAAATGCATGGAAGTTTTGTTGTCCTATGAAACGATAAAATATAGAGGTTTTAATGAAAACCTAAACATCTAAGTCAAGTTGGATAGTAAGAAAGCAAAATTATTCAAGAAACATGTGTATTATTACTGGGAAATCATTGTCTTTCTTCCTGAAGGCATATAAGTTGAGATGTTGGATAATATTGAAGTTTAAAAATGAATTGGCGGTATTAGGATTGTAGCAGTGTGAGATGTGTGTTTATGTGTGTGCATACATGTTTGTACACATGCATATGTGTGTAACATATACGAATGTGATAAAACATAATTGACTCCCTGTGTAAACTTAGCATCCATGCATTAGACCAACTCACAGATACTTGTGAGGGATAAATTAGTTATTATTTCTGGCTAGTTCAGTGGTTCTCAACTCTCCTAACGCTACAACCCTTTAACACAGTAACTTACATTGTGGTGATCCAAAACGATAACATTATTTTTATTGCTACTTTATATATGTAATTTTGCAACTGTTATGAGTTGAACGTAAATATCTATGTTTTCTGATGGTCTTTGGTAACCACCGTGATCAGGTCATTCAAATGGTTGAGAACCATAAGGATCACAGAGATGGGAGTTCTTCTTCACTGGTTGTTCTTCTTTCCATTCTCCAGCTCCCAGCACCAAAGATACAGGATCAAAGGTGATGGTCTTTTTTTTTTTTTTTTTTTTTTTTAGGTTTTCCAATGTCAATATTACAGCTCCAGTTCTTTAGCTTCATGGGTGGTAAGAGGAGTCACCTTTGTGTGGAGGTGCTTTGTGCAATCACAGTTCCAGTGGCAGATTTGGTGTGTCTACTCTGATTGTTTGTGAAGTCTCTCCAGGAGCAGAGCCTGGAAGCTGTTCATTGAAACTTTCCAGCGCTTTCACAAGCAACATATTCTCTATGTTAAGTCTGCATTTTCATAGTATATAGTATAATTTTATCTTACACTTTAAATTTAGTTGAATTTTTCCTAGTATATGCCAGGCAATAAAAGATACAGACCTTTGAATCATAAAGATATTGCACACTTTTATTAGTGTATGATATTATCAATTTGAATTTATACTTTTATTTACACATTCATTAAATGTGGGAAGACATACAGTACTCAAATCTTAACTTTTAAATTAGGTAATGATTTCTAGCAATAAAATGTCTTTGATCAACTCACAATTCTATGAATTTTAAGGATAAGCAAAAGTCAATTTGGGTTTGACTAGGATATATAATTCATTGGTTTTCTTGAAATGGTCTTAAAAAGTAGATATAAAATTTCAAGTTCCAGATACCCTATGGAAAAAGAAGAATGTGGAGTTATTAAAATAGAAAGACAATCAATGAACTTGATAATAACAGTGCAGTTTCCCCTTTCTGTCTGTATAAAGGGTTTAGAAAATCTGAGTGAGCAGACAGTTCAAAAGACTTAAAGTTCTCCATGGAAAACTCCTTGGAACCTATTCAAAGCAAGTGCTGTCTGAGTTTGGTTGAAAAGATGGCTCAAACAATTGCCAACCATGAAGCAAAGTACTGGCTCGGAGAAGCCAGACTGACACAGGAAGAGGCTCATGAGGGTCACTGGGCTTAAAATAAAATGAGCATACTCTGTGTGCTGGTTTGGTTTCCATGGGGATTGGTGTTTATGGGGGAAGCCTGAGTTCATGTCTTCCTGGCCGAGAGGACTGGACAGTTCCATCAGTTCAGCCATCCAGAGTTCAGCAAGCTGGATGTTTTGTCTTCATGAGTGGTGTGAGGTGCTAATAGGATTGGCCAGGTGAAAAGCCACAGAGTAAGGGTACCATTAGAAAGCCAACGCTTGTGCTTCAGACTGGTCGATGACATCACCCATGTCTAGAAGGAGAACGATAATCTTAGTAATGTCTGGCACAAACAGTAAAAATTGAGTTTGATATGTTGTAAGTAAATTAGAATATTTCTACATATTCATTTATACTTATTTAATGTTATTATTGATTACTATTAGTTATTTTTGTTATGTGTATTTATATGTGTGTGTATCATAGTGCAGTACATTTGTTGAGGTCAGAGGACAACTTCAGAGAGTTAGGTCTTTCCTTCCATCGCAGGTTCCAGGAATCAAATTCAAGTCATCAGGTTTGAGTGGCAAGTGCTTTTACCTTCTGAACAATTTTGCCTACCCTAGAATATTTATTAATCCAAATTCCTTGTGGCTATTAAATGATAAGCTTTTTTTTATTGATTTTTATTGAACTCTACATTTTTCTTTGCTCCCCTCCCTGTCTCTCCCCTCCCCTTCAACCCTCTCCTAAGGTCTCTATGCTCCTAATTTACTCAGGAGATCTTGTCTTTTTCTACTACCCATGTATATTTGATCTATGGATGTCTCTCTTAGGGTCCTCATTGTCATCTAGGTTCTCTGGGATTGTGATTTGTGGGCTGGTTTTCTTTGCTTTATGTTTTAAAACCACTTATGAGTGAGTACATATTAAAATTGTCTTTCTGGTCCTGGGTTACCTCACTCAAAATGATGTTTTTCATAAATGGTAAGCTTTCTAAGTTTGTTGCTTGTTACCCTGCTCATCAGCCTGGAAAGCAGATAGACGATTTATGATAAATATGGGTGTTTCATCATGTTTTTTGTTACTGCAGTAGAAGTGAAGGAAGAATGTAGAAAGCTTAGATTTTTCTCTCTGATCAGTATATTTTCAATGCACTATAAATAATTTTCAAATTGGTATAGTCCAGTTAAAATGTTTGTTGTACACTGAATCTGTATAATTTACTGTGCTATACACTGGGTATGGGCTTTTAGACCCATGGACCTATTTGTAACTGACCTTGGTGGTGTGGTAGAGTCACTGGGCTAGCTCTGGAGCAGAACTATTGCCTAGCATCTTAGGAAAAGCACTTACTAATCAGAATTAAGAGCTCTCCTTAGTAGAAGGGGCAGCATACACACAGACTGCAAGGGAAGCTAAAATTAGACTGGGACAGAACTTTTTCTCAAGTAAGCAACTTTTCTCCCTTAAAGTATCTTTTGTAGTATTCAAATTCTATGTAACCTTTAAGTAGATTCTACTTTGTATTTGTTGCCATAACACTTTGCAAATAAGCTTCCAAAACCCATGTCATCTACCTGCATTTAACATGTCATGCTCGGTAGAGTGGACATTCAGGTTGAATAAAGGAACACTGATGATAAATGAGTAACTTTTAGTTGTGTGAATGAATAACTGCATAAAATAAATTATTACACTCAAGCCATCAATCAATACTAGTGAGATTCTCATCGACATTCTAGAGTCACAATCTTCCCTAAACATCGTTACCTAAACATATGAAACTAAAAAGAAGAACATCTGTAGCAGTGGGCATGAGCACAAAGACAAGGAACTCATTAGAATTACATGCATCATGCTGTAGGAATGCGGTGACAAAACTACAATACCTTTGTGTCTTGGATTTGCTTTTATATCCAAGTTTAACTTAAAATTTCATTACTATCTCACATTTTACAGTATCATCCAAACTAACATCTTCAAAATTAAAGCTTAATTGTTCCATTATCAAACTTCCATCTTCATTATTTGACATATTCTAAAATTTCATTTGTATTAAAATCTCATTTCCTGCAATCTGGAGAAGTGACTCAGAGTTTAAGATGCCTGCTGCTCTTCTAGAATAGTTTAGATTGATACCAATATGAGGTAACTCACAACCATTACCATTTCAGCTCCAGAAGATGCAAAACACTATCTAATTTCTGTGATACATATACACACACACTCACATGCACACAAGCATGCATGTAGCACACACACACACCCTTCATTCCTTACGATCTGGTTACTAAAAACAATTTTGAATTGTGTGACTTTATATAGTAGTATCAAAAAGATAGCCAAGTCAGAAGTATAAAATAATCAACTAATCCACACATCCTTCTGTTAAGACTTAAAATCCAAAGACTGTAAATCAACATAATCCCTTATCTTTTAATTAAAGGGGCTGACATTTTAGAAATTGTGGTATGATTTTGACTCAGTAATAAAAGCATAAACCTTCCCAAACCTCAAACATTTTGGTGAAGACAGAGTAAACCATTAGCTTAGGACACAATGTCTCTGAATTTTACACACAGGCTAATTATTTCCAGACTCAGATGCACATATATAGAACAATGGAAAAATATGACTCAGAACAGCTAATTGTGTACTCATATATGTATAAGTGGCTAAGGGTAAGGAATATCAGATTTGCTGTATAGACACATATGCCTCCAAAAAACCTCTGCACATATGTGACTTTGACAGGTAGAATATTCACCAAGAGTATAATATCTCATTTTAACACTAAAAGACTCACAAAATAAACAGAGGTCACTATGACCAAATCTACAGACACCTGCTCTGGAAACCCAGGGAGCTGTAATAGGGCTGATGTCCAGCAAGACCATCAGCGTCATGACTCATTGCAATGAAAATATGGGTGTTTCAGAATGCAGAAAAATCACTTTCACTGATGAAAACAACCACCTTCATGCTACAGCACTCTCTTGTTACAACAAGATTGTAAATGTTCAGTTGCTAGCCATATATCAATCTTTTGTGACATGACTAGATAATTCAGATGGCCTAAATATTTCCTCTGTAGCATCCTGTGATTTTGACCTGTTTCATTATTAAAAGAGTTTGGCATTGTGGGTAAGTATGTGGATTTTGGAGATGAGGTGAACAGGTCCAGGTACCTCCTCAAGTCTTACATCCTTTTAGCCTGTAGACAAGAGACCTACATTCTTTAATTGCAACTTCCCCATCTGCAGGATAAGGATGAAAACCTCCATCTCAGGGAGCTGTTCTGGGAACTAAATTAGCTTATATTTACATAATTCTCAGAAGAGCTGTAGCCTGTAGTAACAGAACTATGTGTAATTGTTTTATTATAGGAGCAATCTATAAGATACACAAAGTATCTGTCTCTCTGCTCATAGAAACATCTGAAAACCCTCTTGATTTTAACCAGGGGGCCAATTATGTGCCCAGACTAGGGCAGCTTAGAACACAAAGATTCCTTTCATATTTTCCCAGGAGAAAAATTTCCTGGGAGCAAGATGGCTTGCTCTGTAGCATGACACCAATAAAAAAAGCTGGGTCTGATAAGATGAATCCTATTAATGTAGAAAAATAAAGATAGCAGAAATAAGGGATTTTATAAAGGTTTCCAAGTCTCCATTCCTCCTGTGGGCAATTTCTCATGAACATGTAGTGTCCCTTTCTTTACCTACTCATGTGTATCTCCTGAAGATTTTCTTACCTGCACATCTTTTGTGGGATAGAACTAACTCTTGCCCCCCTCTGGCCCCACTCCAGTCTGTAATTGATATATTCTGAGTCCAGACATCTCAGACTGTCAGGGTCATCCGGTGTCACAAGATACGAACACAAAACAACTATTTTTTCCCCGGGCCTGAATGTTTCCGTTCAACACAACCCAGGCAGTGATTCTCAGCTTCTGTCTCTCCAACTCCCCTGCTATATTTGTATTTGTTTTTATTAGAAAATAAGCCTGGTTAAAAGTGAGTGTTTTTAAATTTTCTCTCTCTCCTCCATGCTCATCTTCTCTGCCCCTCTGCTCACTCTTAGCAAGGATTTATTCATCATAATCTAAAGTTAAGGCTACCTCCTGTGTACTGTTGCACACTTCTCAAATCATTGGTTGATATTAGTATAGACTCATCCTTCCTTCCTGTATCTTTGACCTGCTACCAATTGATACTGTCTTCAGTCTTCATAAAGTGTGTTGTAATCATGTTTAATATGAAAGACTCCTAACATGCTTCCTCATCTAAGTCTTGTCTAGGTAGATCAATTCCTTATCTTTCAACGACAGAACTAACTGTGTGCTTTGGACTTATATGCCACCACACTGGTGAGTGTCTTTCTGGACGTCATCAGCAATGCCCTCCCAAGAGGAAAGGTTGTAGACAATCGAAGCACTTATTTTGCTTTCCTGACTGTGACAGTTTGTTTATTTCTCCATTTTCCAAATTTCATCTTTAGGTGCAGCCTTTCTATTTTCCTGGCTACTTCATATTCTTCTTAGCTCATCTTCAGCCTGCACTTCAAGTAGTATGATCCCTAGTGTCTTTTCTCCAGTATATTTTTGTTGCTTGTAAGGGTACCTCAATTTCTGAATCACATTCAGTTACTATGAGTCTCAAATGATTTCTCTAGTCACACCTTTTGCTTGAGTTCCCAAGACAGCACTTTGTTTCCATATGGATATCTCCACCTTTTGCCACTTTTCTGTTACTCTAATCAGTAACGTCAGTTTGTCCCAGAATCATTAACTCCATTAACAAGTCTTGCTACTGACACTGCTCAGTGTTGGCTTCCCAGCAGATCTATTATAGCAACAACTCCCCAGCTTAATTCTTAACTCTATTTGATTATTGCATAACTCACTCTGGTTTTAATATTATTGTTTCTTGGTGAGTTTCACTGTCCATAAGAATTCTTTCTTACCACAAAATATAAAAGGACCTACAATTACCCATAAATAGAACAGAAATTGTTCAGCTGAGTCTGATGAGTTTTTTTTGTTCCAGTTTGGATCAAGAATGCCCTATACGTGGACATATATTAACGGACTGATAATTACCTTGGTGCTATTATAAATCAGGAAAATTTTAAGAGACAGGGATTTGTGGGGGCTTTGATGTTAATAATGAACAGATCTGTAAGAGGAATTGAAGGATCATAATTCCTCTCTGGCTCCAATATGAGGCAAACATTTTCCTCTGCCACGCATTCCCGCCACACGATATGCTGCTGACTTGCCATATTCCCAAAAGCAATGGGGTCAACCAACTTTCAAGTGAAACTCCGCAAAACACGAGCCAAAAGTAATCTTGACTCTTTCAAAGTTAACCTCAGAAGATGTTTTGTTATAGCACTGGGAAGCTGACTGTGCTAGCGACTTTTCTTGTTGAGGTGATAAGCTACCTGACAAGCACCAACTAAAGGAAGGAAGGAAAGGTCTGTAGACTTCAGCTGTGCAAGTAGTTGTAGCATTGAGAGTAGTCTTAGCTATGAAGTAGGAATGTGAGGGAGTTGGTCATATTATGTTGTGGCCAGGAAGGGATGAATGCTGGTGCTCAGCTAGCTTTCTCTTTTTCTATTTTTTTTAAAAATCCTAGCCTGTAGAATGGTGCTCCTCACATCCATGGTGGATCCTCCCTCCTCAAATATATCTTCCTGGTATTTCTCTAACAGACTCTCCTAGAGGTGAATCTCCTAGGTAACTTTACATCCAGACAACTTGGCAGTGAAGATCAGTCATTACGCTGATACTTTCCTGCTATTGTCTTTTGATATTTCAACCTCAGAACCTCTGTTACACTCTATCTTGAATGCCTTCATACACTCTCCCCATCACTATGTTAGTCTTATTGTGTGAATCTCTTCTCTTTCCTACTTGTTCCTTTCTTCCCCTCTCCTTCACTTTTCTCCCTGCTTCCTACCACTTCCTCCCCATCTCTCTTCTTTCTTTCCTTTCTCTCTTGAGGCACTGTATCATCTGTATTCTACAGAAGTACAACACCACTGAGATACAATCTAGCCCTTTTGGAAAAGAAAATATCCTAACAAGACTACACCCCAACATTGGTAATCTCCAAAAGTCATGGGCTCAAAGGATCAAAATCCCTCAACATCAGGTTTCACTGAGTTTCCCAGGCTTGTCTCAAGCCAAGGATCTTTCTACATCAGTCTCTGAGTTGAGAGGCATGGAGAGTCACATGCTATAACCCCTAGTTTTCTATTTCCTTTCCTTAGAACATCTTCTCCTGATGTGGGAAGGTCATTGGTTAATTAATAAAGAAACTGCTTGGCCCACTAGGTCAGAACATAGGTGGGTGGAGTAGACAGAACAGAATTCTGGGAGGAAGAGGAAGTAAGGCAGAAGCCATGCTGCTCCTCTCCAAGGCAGACGCGATGAAGCTTCGACCCAAGATGGACGTAGGCTAGAATCTCCCTGGTAAGTCACCACCTTGTGGTGCTACACACATTAATAGAAATGGGCCAAGCAGTGTTTATATGAATACAGTTTGTCTGTTGTTATTTCGGGGCATAAGCTAGCCAGGCGGCCGGGAGCTGGGTGGCAGGAACGCAGCCCTCAGCTCCTTCTACATTCTCCTGTCTGCATTAATAAATGAACAGTTTTTATCCAAGTTGATATTCTTAAAGGCTTTTCTGTTGTTCTACTGATGTTTGCCTGGAATCTTTTGGTAGATCTGGATATTCCTCCTTGAATGTAGTAGTACTTGGTACAGCTCTATATTATCAATTGTCTTATAAAAGTGTAATTCATGTTTGTGTCTGTACTCCATACTCTAAGCCACTTGAAGAACCATAGGTTTTCACCTTTGATTCCTCAGCTTTGAGCAGAAACACAGGTAGGTAAGAGGAAGAATGGAAGAGTTAGTGGAATAAAGGTGTAATCAACTTTTACTTTTGAGAAAGAAAAAAATGACTCTGAAAACTATCACTTGCATAAATCGAAAGAGTAATTTTTCCCACACGTTTTCTTACGTTGCTCATGATTGGAGCTCATGGATAAGAGAAAACCACATAGTAGACTAAAAATGTAGTAAGCATGGGGTTTCTTTAACAAAAAAAAAAAAAGACTGTCATTGTGTTCCTAGTGTTTGAAATGGTGGCTGTGATTAAGAATATGAAGACATGTTCACTTTGAACCACTCACAAGTGAAACACTAGTTTTCTCCAGTGGAATCTCCTGGGATATACAAATCAACCTCAAGGTCAGAACTATGCCCAGAAGTAGATGGTGTTTTTGTAGTTTCTTTGTCACACAATGCTGTTATATTTTTTTTTTTTTAGCAAATCCTTTGTGTGAAGAAATATGTTAAAAGCTCCTAAATGTAAGATTTTCTCTTTAAAACACAAGGCTCAGATAAAGAAAACTGAATGGATATCAAAAAATAGTCTCATCAAAGGAATCTTAAGGAGCATAAAAACGTATTTAATGAATAAGTCAGTCTTTAAGCAATCCATTTCACTCTAAAGCACTGGTAGAGTGGGTTTAGATCGTGAGCACAATGAATGATTAAACCAGCCCACAAACCAAACACACAAGCATTGCATTTCCCTTCCTGCTACCTGAAATTTAATATTGAAAGAGTGAAATTAATTAGAAATCATATCAAAGTATGCAGCATGATTTGGAAAAATATTTTAAAAAGGAGTTCATGGCAGCAGGAGGGAACAGGCAATGGGGATTCTAGCCACAGCTGGCTCACCCAAAACTCCATTACAAACACAGTTCCCATGTAAACCAAAAGAAAGGAAACTGGAGGCTGAGCATATTAGATTTCTCTTAGGTCCTGGATGTAATTTCCATCAGGCCCACCCTGAATTCTTTCAGTCCTTGGGCCTATGGGATAGGCAGTTTATTTCATGACCTTTGTTGCCTGGAGTTACGAGAGGTTGTTTCAGTAAGAAATGATTTCTAAATCATTTATTATGTGCCTACTATCATGTGTGCTACAGTGATACTCATTGTGGGGTCAATTATCATCAGAGCAAAAAGTGATTGAAGCCAATGAGGAAGAACTACTTAAGGCTTACAGTATGCACTAGAGGAGCACATGATGCTACCAGAAGCTAGTAAAATCTAGTATAATATCCTAGCTAATCAAAAAAGTTCACACATTGGCAGGCATATTAGCTCATAGCTATAATTCTATCACTTAGGAGACAGAGGAAGGATGTTAAGAAGTTCAAAGCAAACTTTGGCTATAGAGCAAGCTCAGTAATCTAGGTTTATATTGCAAGATCTCATCTTAAAATAAAAAACAAAACAAATAAAAATATTCAAATAAGTTTCATCCATTCTTATTAGTCTTAACACTGATAATGTGTTGAATGATATAACATATGTAAATCTTAATTGGACATTGTTGCCATTTGTATATTCAGTGTCTTTCCAAAATCTTAATGTGTTGATGGCTAAAACCACAACAGGGGGGTGCTTGGGTTCCTGAGCACTTATCTAACCACTGAACTTTTCTCTTGATTAATTTGTAATATGAAAAAATAGACCATGGAGAGTATACCACAGAGATATGCCGTGTTTCCTATCTCTTGATGCCTTGCCTACATGAGGAGAGCAGTTCTACGCTGCCACAGCCTTCTTGTTGGATGTCCTAGCATTTTCTAGGTTCAGAAACAGTGGGGCCAGCGAGCTAACTATGGGTGTAAACTTCTGAAGATGTGAGCTGCAGACAATCGCTCCTCCCACATGTTGTCTTCCTCTGATATTTGTCATAGCGGTGGGAAAATAAGTTAACATTTAGGAAAGGTGCAGATCCTGGTGGGAATTGTGTTGGCGTCAGAGCAAGTCAGGAAGCAGGTCTGGTGCAGGGAGGATACAGTGGTTCAGACAGATCTTGGTTTTGAATCAGCAATTGTGTGTCCTCACCTCCTTCCTTTGAACAAAAAATGCCACGGCTAATCTTCGTTGTTACCATGGCTACATCTGGAATCAACTAAAACCTATGTAGCTGGGCACACCTGTGAGGGAGTTTTCATGATTGGAGCATTGGAGGAGAAAGGACCCACCCTAATTCTGGGCATTCCAAATATAAGGTCATGGAAGAAGGTAACTTTTTTTGTTTGCTATCACTATCTTTGCCACATTCATCTTTTCTGGTGCTGAAGCATTATGTCCCTACTTCTTCAGGATGCTGTGCGGACTGAAGACAGGTGAGACACCCAGTCTCACAAAATGAAGACCTATTGAGTTATTGGTGTTCCCCTCAGGAGACTTGGCCATGATGGACTAGCCAGACCATAACCCATGGGCCACACTACTTTCACTTATATAGATTCATTATATCAGTTCTATTCCTCTAGAGAACCTGGCTAATAAAAAGAATGTGGTTGTTAATTTTTGCTTCCTTTTTGTGGTTGCCTGGAAATGTCTAACTCCAATGGGAAAAATTTACAGCTCCCATATCTTCAACATAGAAGCATGTCAAAGAGTTGGAGCAGTGGCTGATATGGGAGAACACTCCAGTGAGAAGAGCAGTGACGTCATGCTTATCCCTCAGGTCTTCTCACCTGCTCTTGAGGAAGCTGGCGTTCTGTAGTAGTTCTGCAACAGTTCCCTCAGTGATGTTTTAAAGATGAGTGAACCTTGTTTTGCATTTTAAACTGAGTCTATTCTCTGCTTGTAGTTTTTTCTCTGAAAATTATAAAGGGTAGGGTTAAAAGAAATAAATGAAAACAGAAGGCTTTCTTTTGAAACAATGCTTATTGACAAAAATCACAACCAGAAGATAGGTGGTTTATTTTAAGCCCAAATTTGAAAATTCTAATTCTCAACCAGAAATAAAATATATAGAAGCATGTTTATAGAAACATAAAAGACACAGATGTTCAAAGTGGATACAGTAGAGAAAGTATGATAACATCTAACATCCATTGAATGGTTGCTACATATTAACCAGTTTGACAATTTCCTTTTTTACTAAAGACGTATTTTATCTTCATTTGTTGTACAATTACTTGTTACATTGGGTCATTAGGAAAAAATCCTACAAATTATATCCCTGAATATTGCAGAGATATAACAGTAAACAGCGTGGAGGTCAACATTCACACAGGGTCACTCTCAGCTCTTTTAGTCAAATGGACTTTGATGATTAAACAAGGTATTTCAGATAAACATCACTAGAGTGAAAATGGAATTATTTGAAATAAGTAGAACTAGTAATCAGATCTAGAAATGTTGGCATGCTGGCTTTATTAGAGGGGAGATGGAATTACTCAGCTCTTTTAACCAAATGGAAAAATAAACAATTTAGTCACCAAGAGGTAACTGTTCCGGTGTGGATGTCAACTATCCCCGAAGATGCATATAAAATATTTACTTCCAGTGAGCTGCCACTCTTTTGGGAAGTTTGGAGCTTTTCAGAACTGAACCTTAGCTTAAGGAAGTAGGTCACTGCAAAGTGGACCTTGAAGATTATGGATAATCCATCCCTGCCCCTGTTCCCAGCTTCTCTGCTTCTTGGTCTGTCTAGATGTGTACAAGACACTGCTCATACCTCTTGCCACCACATACTTGTCACCATGATAAACTTTTCCTTAACCTGTGAGTTGAGAATGCATTTTTCCTCCCTTAAGCTGTTGCTTGTTAGGTGTTTAGTATCAGCAATACTAAAGGCAACCAACGCAATAGTAAACAGAACCAGTGCAACTATCCCTAGCAGTTCTTAGGGGAATGAGCAACACCATTCTTGAATTATTGACCAGATAGGATAAGAGATGAAAAATTAACAGTTTCTTTGTGTATTGCAGCCACCATTATTTTCTGTTAAGGAGAAATTTCTTAGTTGGAAAATGTTTGGTTACTCCCACACAGGAATCCTCAGTCAACTGTTGCCATGATGGGAAAGCTGATGAGCTTGATTGTTAAATCCATTCTTTCTTTTTTTTTTTTTCAAGATGAGATGTGGAATCAGTATTTTTCTTCCATTTCAAATTACTTGTGATATAACAAGTCTCCTCCACCACCGTTTAGTTTTCCGATTCTATTCTTGTTAGCACGCCTTTCAGCCAGGAAAAACAGCCCCAAGAAAACCACATTGTACAGGTTATGGAAAGGGCAGAGACGAAAGGCTCAAAGTGAACTTGTTCCC
Source organism: Chionomys nivalis (assembly GCF_950005125.1). Classification (NCBI taxonomy): domain Eukaryota; kingdom Metazoa; phylum Chordata; class Mammalia; order Rodentia; family Cricetidae; genus Chionomys; species Chionomys nivalis. Next base: position 11,592,155 of record NC_080088.1, read on the forward strand.
AGTGAAAGTGCAGCTTTTGTGTCTCTTGGGTTACTACATTGCACACTAAATCTTTGAAATGTTTTTGTACTTAATTGTACTTCCCACCACTTTTGCTGGAGTTGACATTACACATAGCTTTTGTTACAAATTATTGTCAGTTAGGCCATGGAAGTAAGTTTAAGGGCCAGCTTCCATCTGTCCTTTCCTGTTGTTTTTCTATTCTTCCCTTCCCTTCCTTCCTTCCTTCCTTCCTTCCTTCCTTCCTTCCTTCCTTCCTTCCTTCCTTCCTTCCTTCCTTCCTTCCTTCTTTCCTTCCTTCTTTCCCTCCCTCCTTCCCTTCCTTCCTCCTTTCTTCCCTTCCTCCATCTTTCCTTCCCTCCCTCCCTCCTTCCTTCCCTCCCTCTGTCTTTCCTTCCCTCCCTCCTTCTTTCCCTCCCTCTGTCTTTCCTTCCTTCATTCTTCCTTCCCTCCCTCCTTCATTCCCTCCCTCCTTTCTTCCCTTCCCCTGTTTTTCCTTCCCTTTCTTCTTCCTTCCATCCCTTCATCTTTCCTTCCCTCCCTCAGTCTTTCCTTTCTGCCTTCCTGTATCTATTTCTCCCTCCCAGTTCCTTCTTTCTCTTATTGGCTAGTAAATAGGCCAGTTTTTTCTTACTAATTTCTTTTATAATGGGATAGTAAATATCCTTTTCTTTGCAAAAGAAAAGATTCTTGAAATATTTGTAGTAATTTCCCACTTACATTACATAAAATCTGTTCATTTTGATACTTGGGCTTCATTTCATTTGCTTTCTCAAATAATGAAAGAAAAATTAAGAAGGACTCAAATATGTGTACTCAAATTTTATCTGACTTGGACTGAAATAAGTTTTTAAAAACACAAGACCCTTTAAAAGGAGAGTTGTAGCGTAATCATTTGTTATTAGTCATCCTGATACTTATTAAATTGAAACTCAATTCCCAAGTTACTCGTAAGTATTTGAAAGTCCAGACTGTAGATAGGAACATACTTCAGTGATTTGTTTAGTCTGGTAATTATCACCAACCTTTCACATGGGCTGAAGCAACTCTCTCTGTGTGATTTGGGCTCTCATCTGTTACACTGTTGTGAAGCAGATGTGTTCTCAAAGGAACTAGGACAAGTTACCCTAGGGCTTTGGATTTGGATGTCTGTTCAACAGTTTAGTTATGAAACTGGACTTGGTGTTCCTCGTCAGTGTCCTTCCTTTGATCTGATCCTTTCAGAGTGCATAATGGAAGAGGATTCCTATAAAGAAACACTAAGATTGTCCAAGACACATCTTCTTTACGTAGGAGGGCAAAGATTTGTGAAATAGGCCCCCAGTATTGTCTTCTCCATTGCTACCTTAGTCTCTGTGTGTCCAGTCACTTTTCATGAATATCTAACATATCCAATGAAGTCTCGGCCTTAGCCTTTGGCATCTCAACTCAAGCAAACAGTCATGAATACTTGGTATCAGAAAGTTATTCTGGGATCTTCTCTGGCTCAGAGTTGATGAGAATGAGGTATGGAAAATCACATTCAAAACCACTGTGCCAATATGCACCATATGTACCAGTATGAGTATCTGCTAGTTATATGAACTCTAGGGCAGATGGAACCACCATTCAAGGAGTTCATTGCACCAGTGAGAAACAAAAGACACATGTCTTTAATTTTTCTATTTAGATTTATTTATTTTATATGTTAGTGTTTTGCCTGTTTGTATGTATGTTCATTGTGTGCTTTCCTGGTGCCCGAGGGAGTCAATAAAAGGCATGATTCATCTGAACCTGGAATTAAAGGTGGATGTGAAATGGAAATGGACTGGGTCCTCTGCAAGGGCAACAGTTGCCTTTAAGTCATGCCATTCTTTAGCCATGAAGATAGACATCTTAATGGAAATATTTTAGGGAATGTACAATAATTAGCAAGAACTCTATTCTGAGATGTAGTGATGTTTGAGAATTGAATGCAGGAGGTTTAAAGTTAGGAGAATTGGACATGAGAAAGAATAATCTGCATATAGAAGACAAGAACTCATGAGAAAGGTGGCCTGGACAGCTGCCTAGTGTACTTGAATCATTTGTCATGTAATGAAAAGATTTTGATTGGCTATCATGGGTCAGAAACTGCATTTTGTTGTTGGAGGCAGAAGAAAGAGAGAAGCAATTATTTTATTCCAATGTCTCTACAATATGAAAGGGGAGTCAGAACTTTCAAAGTCAACTCTAGTCAGAGAGAGAGAGAGAGAGAGACAGAGAGAGACAGAGAGAGACAGAGAGAGAGAGGGGGGGAGGGAGGGAGATTTGCTTAACTGAGATAGGAATTATACCATAAGAGAATTAAAGTGGGCATCCAAGATATTAGCAGACATTAAAGATCCACAGCATCAGAAAGATCATCCTAGGTGGAGAGAGGCTCCTGCAAGAGAGTGGATACAAGATGAGACTGTATCAATCACTTCAGCCAATTCTTGTTTACTCTGGGGATTCCATGCTGTCTAAAGGGATGGGAGAAGCCGATGTGCAAAGGATGCCCGGTTTGCATGCAGAAGTTACATGCAGGAAAAAGGAAAGCCAGATGGGAATACATTATACACTGCTGTGGGGACAAGCCACAGACCCAAGTAGCCTTCTAGAAGTATTATTTGATAAGACTTGGGTAATTTAGGGCAACTGCTACATTCCAGGGCACAAATTATGTGTATAAAAAGCAGAGGAAGACAGACATTTATATTTCAGTAATACACCTAAATATTTCTGGGGAAGAGAAGCAGGCAAAGTAATTTCTTCTCAGGAAGAAGAAAGAAGGCAAAATAAAAGATTATAGCTCAGCTATAGAAATTGAGTTTTAAAAAATGATAAAAGAAAACCAAGTGTTTTGTAAAATACAATCTGCAAGAAGGTCACTTGATATATCTATCTTAAAGTTGTTGGTGACTTTATAAGAAGGCGCTTGGTACATTGTTAGAGTGCAAGGGGCAATGCTGGAAGTAGATAGAGAGGAAGCAGATATAATGAGCACAGAAAATTCATCTGAAAACTTTGGCATAGCCTTTGCCTGGCAGTAGAGGGCCAAAGACAGAGCCCAGTTAATTGTTAAATGAGGAAGTGTGCTGTCATTCACTCTGATACAGAAACCAAGGGCCTCAGCCTGGGTAGACTAATCTCGTTTCCTGAATTGGATGTGGTGTTTCTTCATGTGTTCTGTGCTCCATTCTCTGAGTTATTTGTCACCCTTCCTCTTTTTATACAAAGTACATCAATCTTCACTCATACACACACACACACACACAGTCACTCACTCACTCACACACTCACTCACACACTCACACACTCACTCACATACTCACACACTCACTCACTCACTCACACACTCACTCATACACTCACACACTCACTCACTCACTCAGTCACTCCTCACACCCTCCCTCCCTCCCTCACACACTCACACACTCACTCACACACTCACACACTCACTCACTCAGCCAGTTACTCACTCATACACTCACTCACTCACACACTCACACACTCACTTACACACTCACCCATACACTCACTCACTCATACACTCACACACTCACTCACTCACACATTCACTCACTCACTCACTTACACACTCACTCACTCACACAGTCACTCAGTCATTTCTCACTCACTCATACTTTCACTCATATACTCTCACTCACAAACTCACTCTCACTCACTCACACTCACTATCACTATCACTGACTCACACACTTATACACAGAATACTCACATTCACACAAATACTCACTCATTCACACACTCACTTTCAATAACTCATTCACACACTCCTACATTCAATAACTCACATGCTCACTCCTCACTCACTCACTCACTCACTCACTCACTCACTCACTCACAGACCATGCTCTGTACATTGTATTAAACATATTTAATTGATTCAAAAGTTTATATTTCTTTTGTTGTGTTTGGAAGTATATAAACATAAGCTAGTCCAAAGAAAAAGAAGAATAAAAAGAATTAATGACACCAAATACCCTGGAAAGAATAGACATTTGACAAATCTCATATAGCTGTCACTGAATTTTTTCATATTGCCCTGTGGGTTTTCAGTGAGGCTTGAGGATCTAGAAGCATGGGTGTCAATAGCTGGGATGTGAAAGAAATGGGGAAATACTGATCAAAGATATAAGTTTTGGTTCTAAGATGGCTATGTTCCAGGACTGAGCTCACGAGCCGGCTGAGAGTCATGGATAATACTGTATTTGTTGTTTAATTGTAATTTTCTACAGGAGCCCATTCTCAGTGACCTAAGCAATATACAAGTAGAGTTACAGAGGAGATCAGTGAGTTGATAAGTATTTTGACTATGGCAATCCTATGATGTGTATCAAGTCATCATCTAGCACAGCTTTAATAATATAGATGATTTTCTGCTTGTAAGTCGAATGTCTTTTAAAGGTAAATGCTTCAACATTGTGATTGTTCCCACCTAAAATAATTTTGTTCCCAAGTTTATTTCTAAAAGTCACAAAATCTTCTTATTTTTGTAAAGCAAAGCAGTTGGAAAACTTAAAAGAAAAGGAAAAACGAACTCAGTTATGTTATAGAAAATAGAGTTATCAACATCAAAAAGAATGGAAATGTTAACGATGACATCACTACATTTAATCCAGCATTGATGTTTTCCTGCATATGTACTAGTTCCACAGTATAAACTGAATGTTGGGAAATCCAGGCCTTGCTGAAGGGTTGTTAATGAGGAACTTCTGGCTTGAAAAGCATATTGAACTCAGTATGGTAGAGAAACTGCTTCCTTCTCTCCCAGTCAGCCAGACATGGACCTGCAACAGTCTCAAAAGAAGACAGAAAATGGAAGTGACATGGCCGGGCAGGAACTGGCCCTGTGGGTTTGGAATGAGGCATGAAGGTCTCAAGCTCTGGAGCACAGATGTCAGGCATAGCTGGCCAGCTCTGGAAATACTCATAAATTTCTGGCAGCTTTTCTGGGGCTTGCCTGGCTGGCTTTGGAGGAACTGTGCTCTGGGTTCTCCCTGGTCCCCCAAACAGTAAGCAGAGCCAGCTGGCTTCTTTCTTCAGCCAAGTTGGCAGATGAGGCAATTCTACATCGGGGGAGACCAAGAGTCATGGAGGCACACCACGAGCCAAGCTGGGAGTAAAGAAGATGCTCATAAATTAGCCTAGGGAGTCTCGTCACCAGTGAAGAGCTGAGTACATAAAAGGATGCCTGTCTTCCCCACAAATAACAGAGGTATGCTTAGACTTGTACGTTACTACGTTTGGTGAATGAGGACTCTGTAAAGAATGAATGGCTCAAAATCAGATGACGTGGACATGATGCTTGTTCTCCCTCTGATTGGACTCCAACAATGGTCCCCATAGCCCTTCATCTATCTGGATGAAGATTATACCCTGGATTGTAAAAGCTAAAGTCTCTCAACATGATTTCATCTATACCTTTTCCCACATTACAAAACTTAAAACACTGACATTGTTCCTGACTGAAAAATCTGATTCCCAGATTGAGAAGACTATTCACAGCCTCCCCATCAAAGTCTCTGAGAAAGGTTAAGGCAACCCAAAGTATTTATTGTGTGTCCCAGTTCACACCTGACACCTGCCCTGGACAACCAAGTCTCAGAGCAGCTATGCAAAGATATTACTCAATAGCTGTGAATACATGTATCTCCCATAACTTAGCAATGTCTCTTTCAAGAATTAAATTTATTTGTTTAACGTATAATCTCAGGGAGGGAGAGAGGCTTCATCTTCTAGACCTCATGGGGACAGAACCTCAACTTGGATATAGCAGACATGTTGGCTCCTCTTCTCAAGGCAACACATATTACTGATTAACATCATTTTTTTTATTTTGCAGTCACTATCCTCCAAGCAAGTTGTCAATATTCCACACACCATGATATTTATAATAATATTTAATTTCTGGTCAGTGAGAATAGGTTAGGATATATTGCCTCAGTATTAAGAAGTAGAATATGGCATAGGTTATGGAAAGTCGCTTCACAGATTAGGTAGGCCATACAAAAGTATGACTTACATTTTGGATGAGTTGTCTCTTCCTTTGGATGACTCATACTGTGGGAAGTCATCTTTGTCAATTGTTTTGAGAAGCTTGAGAAAGATCACCGCAGAACACATTGTTTAAGCTGTGTCAACAGCCGTGCAACTGAGCTTTGAGAATACTGTAACCATCTCAAGTCAGTGTCTGACACCTTGATTGTGGACTTGCTTAGTCAAGTTGCTTCTATATTCTTGACCCATAGAAAACACATGATTAAAGTTTTTTGCTGGATTAAGCTAGTAAGCTTTGGAGTTATTTGTTTGCCTCAGTATTTTTCTTCTGTTTGGATTACCATGGGTATCCATCTACCTACCTGACAAGAAAATTTTCTGAGTCTAGAGGACATTTCAGTGAATCCACTTTTAAATGTTATGTGTGATATTTATTACGTCTTTTATTTCACTTGAGAGAGCAAGTATATACAAGACAGAATTTTGTATTTCTGTTTTACATTTAGTTTACTTACAGGATGTTTTGCTACCATTTTAGACGAACTTGCTGTGGGTGATTTTACTGTTTGGGGCACAGGATTCCCTTACATTTATTTGTTCTCACATAGCTTGTCACTTTTGGGCCACAGAACAGCTAGATTCTACTTTCAACTTAATTTTTATCAGAGTGTAAGCAAATTTCAAAAATAAAATACATTATGTCTTTTCATGCATCTAAAAACCATCTTTTACAGAATCTAGAACAAAAGCTTTAGAGACAACATTATCAACAGTTGCAAAATAGAAGGTATCTTTCTTTAACCAAATGGAAATGCCAGCCCACAATTATAGTAGGAGAATAATCCCCACCATCCAGAGATGCTCATGCTCTAGACCCCAATACCCATGAAGACATTAGTTTACATGGTAAAGGGGATTTGGAAATGTGATCAAGTTTAATGTCTTGAGATGGGAAGATAACTTCGAGTTCTTCAGATGAAACCAATGTAATCACAGGAGTTATTGTGAGGGGGTAGGAGGAACAGAGTCTGAGATACAACATGATGCTATATTCCTGGCTCTGAGGGTGAAAAAAAAACATCCTAAGGAATATGAGAAACTTTTAGAAGTTTCAGAGATAAAATGCCTTGGTTCGTCTCCCTTGGGACTGTCAAGAAGCAAGGGGCTTTGCTAACACTTTGATTTTACTCTGGTGGAACTCATTTTGGACCCTTGAACACTAGAACTATCAGAATATAAGTCTATGTTGTTTAAAGCCACTAAGCTTCTGACAATTTCTAAGAAGAGCAGCGCTAAACAAATGGACCTGTCTGTATAGGAGAACTAAGGATGGATTTTTTCCCATGTTGTAAAATTTTAAATGTCAGTCCATCTTTGATTATGTCCTGGGGAATATTTATTTTCTTCTTCTTCAACTGGGTTACTTTCCCTTTACTTAATATATTATTTCCTTGATTCAACAATAGAGTTACTTGTGAGTGGTTGCTTTTGTAATATTATTCCATAATTTCAACTCTCTAGTGCATTACTCCCACATAGAGGGCAATAACAGTAGACCCTTTATGCATATGTGATTTATTGATCTCATTCCCTTATCACTATTTTCCAGATACAATATTTTAAATGTCCTGGAAAAAGTAATAACTGCAAAATATGCCATGATTTGATCCAAAAAAGATTTCCTTCTTTTTATCATGGTTTCAAAACATTTAATTTAAATTTATTTTAATTTGTGTGAGAGGACTCTCATACCAAAGAAATTGCATAATGCAAGAAATATATCTTGAGAAAAAATAGCACAAACAGATACTTCTTAATCTTCAGATATGTATCTTTTCCCATGTATGTTTTCTTTGTGGATCTGCTGGAACACAAAATCTGCTCTCAATAACATTCAATATACAATATGTTATCAACTGGAGTCACAATAAGTCTTTCAACAAGTCTCTTGAACTTATTCATCCTACCAAATTGAAACGTTGCTCCCTTTGACCCACATCTGCATAAATCCTCACTCCAAGCTTCTAGTAATTATGATTTTATACCCTATTACAATGAATTCTACTTTTAAATATATTACTTAATTTTATAATTTGTTCAGAGATTGTTCTAATCTGCACAATAATTGCCTCTTTGACAAAACTGGAATGACTTGTGATGTCATTAATGCTATATAAATCATGTTACAAATAATATAGCCTTTAATAATACCTGAGATGATATATATATATATATATATATATTACTATATGTATATCTTGCATTCTAAGAAAAATTTAAAAAGAGATTTCTTTCATTTTTAATTAGTTGTTTCTTATCAAAGTGCCTTGAATAATAAATTTAGTGCATGCTTTGTCATTGATAGAGATTTTGACTCGCTAGAGTGAATTTGGTTATGGTGTTTTCCTAGGAAAGATACTGAGTTTGTGGCGTTTACTCCATTTTACATTTATGCAATTTCTTTTGTCATCTTTTATCTATATGTAACTCTTTATCTGTTATCTTCTTATCTACTTTCTACTCAAGCAGCAACAAAGAGTTTGTGTTAGTAGAATTAGCTTAGATTTCCTCTATCACTTGGTGATCTAATAAAAAATGTTTAAGATATATAAAAGAAAATCACTCTGTAAGAAATTCCAAATGATAGTTTCTTGATTTAAAAATTTGAAAGTCTCAGAGCCATTTCTGTTTTTCTTTTTGTGTGTGTGTGTGTGTATACACAAATTGATATATAAAGCATGCCACTTATTGCATAGTTTTGTTGCATGACAATAATTCAGTCAAATACTTCACTGTTAATATTAATTTTGTTTGTTTCATGCCTGAATTTAGGAAAGTGTCTAGTCCTTTCTTGTTTTAATAGTATTCACATACCCAAACATGAATATATATCTTGCTGAATAGCTCACTCATATTTAATGCACATCTTGCAAAATATTATTAGTAAATTCTACCAAGCAAATGAAATCAATAAATGTTTACCCAACAAAGGATACGTGAATTGTGTGTAATGGTTAACTTACAATCCAGGTTTTGCCTCTTGTAACTTGATTACTTAATTCTGGAGAAGTACATTTTGGAGAAATTTATTAAAGAATAATACTAACCACAAAGTTATTAAGTGCAAAATATCTTTCCTCAGACTTCTGACATGATGAAAGCTTGTTGGCTTATGGAGGGCCCCACAGAACCCTCTGTTGCCTGACATTTGATCTTCCAGATTTAGAATTTTTTAATTTTCAATTCTTTCAATATTTTCTGAAAAAGATGAAGATCATTGTGTAAATAATATTGTGTAAACAATCACATTTATATTCTTTAGCACATTCCCAAGCTAATGTAAGAAGATTCTAAGACAACGACTTATTATGGTAAGTGGATGGCTGAATGTCTTCTTCAGTGGTCAGTAGTCACTGGTTTGAACTAAGTAGACAAGAAAATGCTGGAAGTATTGTACTTTTGTTCTTTTTGTATAAATGAGTTCTTCTGTGGAGTAAGGAGAAATTTTGGGAGTGGGTAAATGGTCAAAATACATTCATGAAAAATTTTAATAAAGTATATCTTAAAATTCAACTCCAAACAAAAAGACACTTATTTACAAACAAAAAAGACACTTATTACAAGCATAAAGCTTTTATTTTAATTTCCATGTCATATACACTTTTGTATGGAACATATAATATAGTTTTAAATGGTGACTGAGATATATTTGTTGGAGGCAGAGAGGGCTCACAGATCAGTACTAGGGAAACTAGGAATGTTAATCATGCAGGGTTGTTTCTTCAAAAAAAAGATGAATTATTTATTTATTACTCATAAGGCTGTGAATAAATGTTGATTAATATCCTGGGGACCTCTGTGTTATCTGAATGGCCAAACCATACTTGGCCATTTTATGTTTATCTCTGTTATCCTCCTTTGATCCTTATTTTGAGCATTGTTCCTCAGTCAATAGAACTCATTTTTTATGGGAGATGTCACTTTACAAATAGGAGCAGAGGTGGTTAAAACCCGGTGACCTTTGCACTATCTGTATGACCAAGACCATACCAGAGCCTCCTTTAGACCATTAAGATGTCACATGTAGGTCAACCTATAGAATCCATCTTTAGGGAGGAGGTCCTAATACTCTAAATTAAGTTTTAATGCAATCATGTCTCAAGCTTTACTGTGCACACAGGATTTAATTACCACCAGGAAACTTTTGTTCCAAATTGTGTTGTTTTTAAATATGCCTAAAATAAACTGCCTGATGTCAGACTTTCAAAGTTTGAACCAACACCAGCTACTGAGTCATGGTGAACTGGAGTTCCTTCTTGCCTCATATGAATAGACACTCTGCTGTCCTTGATGGTCACACCAACACAAGTGCTGTGTCTAAAAGGACTTTATGAGCTATTACTATAACTCGGTAATTTCACAAAATCAGTAACAATAAAAGTCAAATCAATCATGGCATAAGACTCTCAATCTACACACACACACACACACACACACACACGGCTAGCATGTGTATGAATATGTCATGGAGTAGAAGTCTTTACAGATACAGATATCATTACTTATGCATGCATACACACATATATACATATATATCTTTCAAATAAAATACTGTCTTGAGTATTCAATAGATTTTATAAAATATTTTATTATCTGTAATTCACAAAGTTTCTTGATATTAAAAAATAATTTCCTTTTATATACATTCAATCTGTGCCTCAGTTATTAATATAGCAAAATATTGATTGAGATAGAAGTTTTTTTTTTTTTTTTAAAAAAAAAGGTGGGAGAGGAGATTCCACAGTAGCAATGATTCATCTTGTGTGTGGGTCTGGGGCTTTTCTCTGTATTCTTTGGTTTATATGGTGAAGAACAGTCTTGGAGGCCAGGGGATGTAAGATACCTGTCAGTCTTGGTAGCAGCAAGCTTTATGCTGTACTAGTCTTGTGCCTACTGGCACTTTATACCTGTGTTAGTGAGCTTTCCATTACTACAGTTAAATACTGGTGGTTGTTAACTTAGAAGAGGAAGAGTTTATCTAGCTTATAGATCAGACTGCTCCAGACTAAATAAGAGTTCCCTCATTGATTTGGGCCACTGTTAGGGGTACGAATGGCAGTAGTTGAGAGTTTACAGTAGACCTGACTGCCCATTTCACAAGCCCTTTAGCAATTGGTTCCCATGGAGCATGCTTTCTCAATTCAGTGAGCATTCCCATTACCTAAAGACTTTCCATAAGGCTCACATCCTAACTGTCCCACTACTTCCCAATACCACTGTCTTAGAGACCAAGTACTTAACACATGAGCCTCTGGGGGACACTTATCCATACCATGTAAACTCCCATAGCCCACAAAATAATAAGCAAGCTGAAGAAGAACTTAGCAATTAGTAAACTGATCTATTCTTTCAAGAATGTGGCTTTTTCTCCATGTGGCAAAGATTACATATACACACCAACTCTTTGTTAAGATAATTTAGCTGAATGGTCTATCCAGTTTGGTTTGCTTCTTACTTTTAGAGTGTGTGAGGAAGTCAACTATGTCTCTTACAGCTTTGTAAGTTCAGTCATTTGTCATTGACTGTTTTTGATGGCTCAGGACATCCTCACTTATGGATAAACATGTGGACCATTATTCTTCTCTATTTCCAGGTTCTTGCATTTCTGGGTCTTATGATATCTTTCTACTTTTTCTCTAATTTCAGTCTGTCGTTTCTCATGAGCCCAGATCTTTTGCTTTCATTGTTGTCTTCTAATAACATACCTTTCATTTTATTCCTAAGCATCTCCCATCTCCCATAACCACATATACTAATTCTTAGTTAAAATGTGGGGATTAGCCAGTGACTAGAACGGATGTTGCTACAATACCTTATGAACTATGACTGATAATATCTTCAAGTCAGGAGCCAACAGGAACCAGTGAGTTTCTCTTCTCATGCACATTATTATACAAATTGGAAAAGCCATTACTAGAGACGCCACTGAGTATGTGACACACTCATTGACTTCCCAGTTTCCAGATCCACTGACCAAATAAACTGTTATAAAATACGCAGTAACTCTGATATTATGTTAGAGTGGCAGCATCGGATGACAGAAACATTCATAAGTAAAAAAGCTAGGATGGTCCCAAGAAGAGGAAAGAATTCACTGTGTATAAAACACCGTGAATTATGACTGTTCATTAGGTAAGACAGTCTTGGGAGAATGAAAACAAACTCACATCTACAGTGAGAGCCATTTTGAGCTTTGTGTTCCGCATGGCATACTTGATAAACTCATTACATCCTGTAAGCAAACTTTGTTTCCCCAACATCCTTATCAGATCCCCTCACAAGTTATTGAACACAGCTGTGTTTCTATACTATCTCTGACTCAGTTACTAGTAAGAATGAAGTCAGGATTTTCCCCGCTGTACTGGTGGGATCTTTTCCCCTATAAAAGAATGAATAGTAGAAAAGAGAAACAACTTAGTTAGAAAGGAGTACAGAAATCTGACGAGAAGGGAGAATATGTACAGTGATAGCTGTTAAGTTATTTAAAATTATTTAGCAGATTATTCTGAAAAGTCATGACAAACACCAGTCAAGTCCAGCACATTGAACCATTGTAGTCATTGTTACTAAGCTTCATCAAGCTGGAGCTCACAGATTCTGTCTTGGCATTTTTTTAGAGTGAAATCTTTTGTTGCTTCAGTATACTTCGTTTTTGGTAGAAACATACATGACATTCCAGTTCTGCAAGAGAATTATACTTAGCAAATCCAATATAACTTAATAAGAAATAGTAACTGTTTTTATAATCTTAATTTATCATTTGGAGCGAATGGTCTGTATAAAATCTGGTGATTTATGATGGAGGAGGGTCATCTGTCTATTGGTTAATAAAGAAACAGTCTTGGGCCTTTAATAGGACAGAAAATTAGGTAGACAGAGTAAACAGAACAGAATGCTGGGAGAAAGAAGCCGAGTCAGGCAGTCGCCATGATTCTCCCACCCGACACAGACACAGGTTAAGATCTTTTCTGGTAAGCCACACCTCGTGGTGCTACACAGATTATTAAATATAGGTTAAAGCAATATGAGAGAGTTAGCCAATAAGAGGCTGGAACTAATGGGCCAGGCAGTGTTTAAACGAATACAATTTGTGTGTTGTAATTTCGGGTAAAGCTAGCCATGCGGGAGTCAGGTGACCAGGCAGCTGAAATGCAGCTTGCTGCTCCTACTACAGATTTATGTACATCCAACACAATAACATTTATTAAAAATACTTAGAGTTGATATATAAACTCTATAGTTTGTTGGAATGTTGTCCCCTCTATTGTATCTATATATTTTAGTTTTGAGAGTATAAGTTTTGCTTTATTTGGAAGGACTTTTGAAGATTAAAGTAATTAAATTAAAGTTCTTAATTAAGAAGGACATAATTTCTTTGGGTTATTCTGGCCTGCCCCAAATGTTGTTATGTATTGTTAGACTCACAGAGTATAGCATAGATGCACAAGATGCAATATGAGAATTTAGTAAGAAAGTCATGGCCAAATATCAGTGAGCAGAGCTAACATCAAAAGTCTGTAAGAAGCCGGGCGATGGTGGCGCACGCTTTTAATCCCAGCACTCGGGAGGCAGAGGCAGGCGGATCTATGTGAGTTCGAGACCAGCCTGGTCTACAGAGCTAGTTCCAGGACAGGCTCCAAAGCCACAGAGAAACCCTGTCTCGAAAAAACCAAAAAAAAAAAAAAAAAAAAAAAAAAGTCTGTAAGAGGCAAAGAAGGGTTGTTTCTAATTTCCAAAGAGATTGCATTGTTTCTAATGTCTGGATTCCATATTTATATAAGTGGATAAGTTTCTGTTGTTTAAAAATGTTTGTTATGATTTGAGGTTTCTGTATAATCCTCATTCATGTTGACTCTGACTACTCGTATATATTATGTATTTAGTAAGTGAAATCCTTGAATTTTGACTTTTCAAAAACAATTTTCTATTTGAAATTTACTTTGAAGAAAGCAAAAACGTAAAACCATGTTGTGACACTAAGTATGAATGTAAGTTTGTACCAGTTTTCACCTCCTCTAGAAACACCCTAAAAATGAAAATATTCTTTAGATAGGAATGATTTATAAGCAATAACATGCTGGATAATCATTTCTAATAACTGTGGGTGAAAAAATGTTTCTAAACCCAAATATTTTTGAGCAGAAGTAGTATGCATACATCCTTAGCTCTAAGCCTCCGTGACGGACTCACTTGTTAAATCACTCAGAATTATCTATCTTTCTCCCACCTCAACTCTTCCCTTTTAAGAGAAGAGATGGACTGTAGTGAAAAGATGCCAATTTTACAGAGCTAGTCATAGTATTTGTTATGAAAACTATATTCTTGTAAGAGCAGAGACATAATTTAGTTTTTTGCCATCATGGAACAGTAGTTTCTATGGCAACCTAAAGAATGCTTGCTCCATGGTCATAGCAGCAGAGGATCTAGAACTATATAATGATGCTTTATTATAGTAATAGGAAAGGTACTCCCTAGAAGAGAACTGGAAGGATCCTAGGATCAACTTTGGGATCTTAACCATCACTCTTGTCTATCTCCAGATTCATATGATGTTTAGAAGTGCTGGGGTACACAGGAGGCAGACGGTTAACTGAAGGTGGGGCTCCATGATGTGGATTTAGATTGCTAACAATGATGTATGCAACTTTCAGCCATTAAGATATTTTTAATTCCCCCAAATTCCTACAAGTTACTCATGCTCCTGTAAGTAAGTCCAATAACCTTATTGGTTTACAAAATAGGACTTTGGAGGGACTGCTTCTTTAGTTTGTTGATGCCCTATCTAAAGTTAATTAATATTTGTTTCTTTATCTTTAAAAAAAACAGTAACAACAAATTGGTGTACAACTGTAGGGCACGAGAGAAGCCTATATGAGATTTTGAGGAGCAGTCTTGGTCCCTGCTGTGGGTAGAAAGATATAAAAGAGGATGTTCCATCTGAGGGAGAAATTTTCGCAATGGCAATCCCATTTCCCCATGTGGATTAGAATGGTATGTCTTTTTGCTGTAATGAAAACTACACTACCATTCCCCCATTCTATCTACTCCTTCGTTGTAAGAACCACAGGGCTCAAAGAAACCACAAGAAAACTCACTGAATCAACTAACCTGGTCTCAGAGGGTTTTCCAGAGACAGAACCGACAACTAAGGAGCCTGCATGGTACTGATCTAGGTCCTTTGATTGTACATGCACGCACACGCACACACATATTATAGTTGTGTCTTTGATCCTTTTATGGGACTCCTAACAGTGGGAACAGGGGCTGTCTTTGATTCTTTTACAGGCCTTTAGGACCCTATTCTTCATACTGGGTTGCCCTGCCCAGCCTTAATACATGGGGAGGTACCCAGTCTTACTGCAACTTGATATTTTGTTGATACTCATGGGAGACCTACCCATTTCTTCTTCTTTTTTGTCATAAAAATAACTCACCAAGTCCCTTTAGTGTTTCTCATATATGCTTGAATGCTGGACCATCCAGTGGATCATGAATAACAATCTACCAAAGGCCAAATACCCAAAGAAGAATGTTTATCTCTTCCTCCACAACTAACAGCTGCTGATAGTCCCTTAAGGGTGAGGCCTTGGCAAGCCCACCTCATCTATGGGGGAGTTTGGGATGACTTTATCTTGTGAAGGTAACCATAGTAGCCCTGAGATATTGTGTAATCTGTTAGCAGCCAAATTCCAAGCCAATTGTCATTTACTTGGAACAGAGGGTGATGGGTCTTAAGAGGGTCTTTCATTCTCTGTAAAAGGTTCCACAGCATGTAAAATACAAACTTATGAAAGTTTTATAGATTTGTGGAGAGTGTCTGAAAAAAGCAATAGAAAGAGATGTCAGAGAATCTAAGAAAAGACATCCTGCATGGATGGAAAAGACAAACCAAGCAGCTTTAAAACTTACTGAGCAAAATTCCAGAACCAGGGATGGGTTGCTTCCATATGGTCAGGTGGGAATCATAGACTCATGGGGAGAGACTACTGCCAATGTCAAGTAAATGCAATCTGCCTGCCAATTGCCTTTTTAATATTTGTGTACATCCCCATAGATTTCTGGTAATATCTGGCTTGTATGTAGACAGACTCTTTTCCATTGGGATATGGTCACTGGTAGGAAGTTATAATCAAAACTTCTAAGAATTCATGACTGCTGTTGTGGCATTCCTGGTCATGTTATACACATAAAGGGTCAAACACATAGCAAACACTCCAAAATCTTAGGGAACATTGCAGAAGGATAAAGAAAGCTCTGAGTGTCCAACTAAAATTGGGGTGGTGCTGAGAGAGAAAAGTGACAGCCTCCAGGCATGGGCACAATGTGAGCACTGGCCATCATGGATCAGAAATTGCAGCGTTGACTTACAGAATGTGGGGTCCCATAGCAATGGCAACAGAATAAAGAGAATACAGTTATAAGCAGGTCTCTTTTGATAATGGCACACTTAATGCTACACAGTGAAAACAGAAAATAAGAATGATCACAGGGTCCACAATTGGGATTCTAGCCATGACTCTTACTAGCTTCTCAGATGAGCATGATCTTGGTAGTGTTAAAATATACAGGACATATGCTATTAACTGAATGAGGGGTACATGACGGAGCTTTTGGGAGGTTGTACCCATGATTTATTGTGACTTTCAGTAATGGAACTGTTTTTGAGTCCCTTTATCTGTCCTTAAACTGTAAGGAAGTCTTAATAAATTCATTGGTTCATCAAGTTGGAATAGGGTAGATCATTTCTTTAGCCATTGTGCCCTCTGTGGGATGAAGAGATGTTTATTTTCATCTCCCAAGAAAGTAATACAGTAATGTTTATCATCAACGCAAATCTCCATTTAATTTATATCCTTTCTACCTTTCAAATATTTTGCCTTATACCACATATAAAAAGAAGTATAATTTATTAAATAATATGAATCTTCTTCTTCTTCTTCTTCCTCTTCCTCTTCCTCTTCCTCTTCCTCTTCCTCTTCCTCTTCCTCTTCCTCTTCCTCTTCCTCTTCCTCTTCTTCTTCTTCTTCTTCTTCTTCTTCTTCTTCTTCTTCTTCTTCTTCTTCTTCTCCATCATCATCATCATCATCATCATCATCATCATCATCATCATCATCATCATCTTTTTTGACATGGTCTTCTGTAGTACAGCCTGGCTTTGATCTTGCTCTTTTGCTGAAGATGACTCTGAATTCCTATTCCTACTGCCTCTACTTCTAAAGTGCCATAACACCTAAAAAATTCTTTGGACTTTAGTAATTGCATGTTTGATTCTGACATTATTACAGTACAACCTAACCTTTGGGGAACAAAATCCTGGACTTTTATAGGGTAGAGATCTCCTGGCTCTTTGTGGCCTAGGAAGCTATGAATACTAAAACTTCAGAGTTCCCTTTTGCATTTCTCAAAGATTTCAGAAAACAGCATGCTGATCAAGATGTCTAGAGTTACTTAATGTCCATTACATCATGTCACTTGCATTTTTTCATTTTGACTGTACATAGTTGACTTTTTTTCTCTGACAGACTGAAATCATTCTAGTGGGAAAGGGTGGCTTTGTAATGTTTGAAACCTGGCTGGGCTTTAGTTGTTTCTTGATTCTCATGCCAATTTTCTTGAAGTAGTGAGCAAAACATATCCTTAATCAAGGGCCAAGTTCACTCTGAGGTTAGTAGTAATAAAGATATTTTAGTAGTATGGAGGTAGCATGTAAGGATTAGCCTGAGAGCTCAAGATGCCCACATTGTAGACATTTCAGGGAATTCCTGCAGTTAACTTGGACTTCCTCATGAAAAGGAAAGAAAAGAACAAATCCCTTTAAGATATTAGTACCAGGGTAGTTTAGGTATCAAAACCTTTATTTTTGTATGTTCCTTTGGTATTGCTAAGGAGTACTCTATTCTGGCCATAGTGGTACTTGAACATTTGTCCCATTTTCTAAAGGTGAAGATTGCTGTAAGGATGCAGATGTCTAAGCAGTTAATATCACACCTTTTTTGGTTGCCAGGGAAATAGGAAAACTTGAGCTCTTCTGCAAAACCAATTTGCAAGCCTGTGTGCTCCATTTGTGTTGTAACTGCCTGTTGGTTTTGTTGTCACCGTCCTCTGGTCTCTCTGATTCCGTTTCAGTGTCTTGGTCTTCAAAGGGATTGTAATAAAAGATGCATAATAGATGCCATCTCTTTTGCTTTAGCTTAATTATTCACTTCAAAATATGAGAATTTGGGAGAATCAGAACCATTTTTTCCTAGCTTTATTTCAGGTTGACAATAAGTACTTTCCCAACCTGTTTGTATCTGGGTAGCCCAGCATTGTGTAAAACATTACATGAAGTAGATGAGAGTTTACCTTAGTTCCCTTCCAAGATTTAATTCAATTACTTTAGTTCTAAAGAAAGTAAGGGCTTCAAGTGGTTTGCCCATCATCCACTTGCTTCAGAATAGTAAGCTTTTAATACTCAACAGCATCAGCATCATGGCTTGGGGCAGTTTTTAAGTCTGCAGAATATTTAACACAATTTTTTTTCATTTAAAACTTGCCATTATGTAGAATCCTATTTGCCTTTGTTATTAAGTGATTAACAACATGCCAGAATAATGGGACATATAAAGGAAGTATAACCCACTGGGAAGCATCCTACCTTTTGTAATACCAGCTTCAGAGGTTCTGACATCTCTTCTGGTTTCCACAAGTATCTGAATGTATGGGAGCATACACACACACACACACACACACACATACACACACACAATCATGAATAGATAAAAGTCAAAATATTCTTAAATGAATACCATTGTTAATGATAGGTTTATTTTATGATTTGGATAGTAGGTTTAAATTTCTAATGTAGTCTTACATATTTTACTGCAAGTAGAGAATAAGGGATGAGGCAAAACCATAGTGCATCTATGAAGCACTGAGACAGACTTCAAGGTTATTTAGTGGAAAGAGCCCTCAACTTTAAGAAATGTGAAATCTCCTCTTTATTGAAAGCTGATTATAAGCCAGACCTATGTAGTAATCCCCTAGGGTCTTATAATAAATTTGTGACGTTACTCTCATAATTTTTATTTTATAAGAGGAAAAGAAAGAGCTGAGATAAAGTAGCTAATACAGGAGGTCCATAGAGTTCCAGGTCAAGTCTGCCTTCTCTCTGAAGCCCACCATCAAGGTCTGCTTTTATGTCTACCAATTGCTTTTGAAACCTTAGAAGAAAAACTGTCTTCATATCATTATTGGCTTTGTGAATCTAGACAAATCATTTAAATTCCTTAATATATAATTTTGTAGTCATTCAAAACAGAAAAACCATACAATGTTCAAGTTATCTGACAAGATTCCAATGCAGATAGAATATGACAAATATTTAAAAATTGACAATGTAAACATTGAGAAAATTCAAATGTATGAAGAGAATTTGAGAAAGATTGGAAATGAATCATTTAAGTATTTTAAGTATAGTCATCATTATTGGCATGCGATGCGATGCCCTTTCATAGTGTTTATTAATAGTATTTTTTAAGGGAACTACCATGGTGGTTTGGATGAGAAAGGTCCCCATAGACTCATTGGGATTGACAATGTGGGAGCTGTGGTCTTTCTGTAGTAGTTATGGCCTTGTTGGAGAAAGTGTCACTGTGGAGGCGGGCATTAAGTCTCATATATGCTCAAGCCATGTTCAATATTATAGTTCACTTCCTGCTGCCTGCAGATCAAGATATAGAACTCTTCAGCTCCTTCTCTAGCACCAAGTCTGCCTTCACACTGCCATGAAGATACTGGACTAAACCTCTGTTACTGTAAACCAGCCCCAATGAAATGTTTTCCTTTATAAGAGTTGCTGTCGTCATGCTATCTCTTCCCAGAAATAGAAACCGAAGATGCCAACATAGCTGTATTTGTTTTAAAAAAGTAATCATGTTTATGTAACTTAGGGTTGCTACTTAGAATTTGTGAGCTGAATGCAAAATATGCCTAATCTGATTATTTGGCCTCAAACAGATCACATAAATGAAAGCATTTTCATCCTTCAGATGATTGTATTTTTCTCATGTAGAATCAGTTTTACAACCCTGTGTACAAACTTTATAGGTGGGTTCATGCATGTGTGCATGCATGCACCTGCACACACACACACACACACACACACACACACACACACACACACAGTTGCATGGACAAATATCTAAGAAAAGAACATGTAGTTAATTGTTTTATAAAGATTGTGATTAAATATGGTAGAATTGGCATTATATAGGAGATGGAAGAATTAGAAAGACCAATTCATAGCATACTAGACTTAGCTTCAATGTCCAAATTAAGAGTACTTTCCCTTTATTTTTCTGGGACTTGCACAATTCAATTGGTCACATTTAGCTTCCTTTTAGTCTTCATGCAAAGAGTTTAATCATGTTCAATATTCCTGAACCATAGTGATTAGAAGTCTAGAAGAGGAATATAGATCTGATCCATTTTGGCACCTTAGAAAGAAGGTCCTTAGTTAGCAAAGAGAAGTGGTCTAGAAATGAGAAAACAGGGCAGAGCCTATAAGTCTTAATATTTTTCCTCAACCTTTCAAAGCATTTTTCATGTTATCTGACTCTAGACAGATGATGTTATCTGTTTTCATACGATGTAGAAATAAAGATATAAAACTGTTTCAGTGTTTTAATGCAAATTAGTTGTCATCTTGATGGAGTGAATTTACATCATGCATGCACCACTTGCTTCTTCTCTGAGACTGTCTAAAATGTCAGCACCATCAATAAATGGGTGATATTAAATTAGTACAATGCAAATAGCATAGCAGGAAACCACAAGGTTTTCAATAAGACATTACTCTTTTTAAATGAGGCCTATCATGATGTCATCCACGGACCTAAAAAGTCTTTTAATATGTGAAGAATGGGCTTGTGTAGAGCATAGTGACGTCCGTTTCCTAATGACCATACAATTACTCTAGCCAAATTTAATATTTTAGGTTTATCTTTGAGCTAATTTCTCTAATGATCACCAAATTGTGATTCCTGTAAACTAAAAGTTTCCTAAAATCAGATTGAGATCATTAACTAACTCTGACTTCACCAAAGAATCACATTACCTATGTAAATAGGTTCTCTGTTTCCTTTAGGTATCACGTGGCATTTGTCTGAGCAAAGAAAAGTTCCCAAATCCCCCTTCATGAAGGAACAGACTAAAACTGACCAGAAAGGCAAAATGTGCATGCCTTTACAGAGTTTGTCTTGTTTTCTGAATGGCTGTCAGTAAACTTTGCTTAGAACAACTTAGAACATAAACTGTTCTGCAGAGTTTATTCAGAGGGTGCTCCAAAGGAAATGTAGCCACTGGGTATTCATGTTTGATGCCCAAGATCCAGGGAAGCCATGGATCATGCTTCAGGCATCCAGGTCATAGACTCTACAAAATTGTATCTTGGTTTAGATACAATGGGACAATCTGGGGAACAAGGTGATACTTGGAAAACAAGAAGCCCTGGGATAATGTTTAATAGGGATTGTGAATTTTTTCTATTTGATTCCAGACATTTTTAAATGACGCCCAATATTTTTGAATTCCAACTCAACCTTACATGTTATTTTTGTGTTTTGAAAGGAAATGACGGGCACAGATTTGAGAGATGTTGGAAAATGGAAAAGATTCTTCAGTAGGATATGAATTTATTTAACAAGAATTTGTTGCTATCCAATGAACTATGTTACAAGTTCCTTGGTTACTTCTCTGAACATTTATTGATTAATAATAACCACGGCAACAAAAACAGAAAAAAGCTGCCCCAAGAATCTTAGCCAGTGTAGTTCGTGTAGTTCAAAGGCCTCGGGGTTATCCAAATCAGTTTTGTCAATTCAATTTTTGAGCTTGGGGAAGATTTGAACATGTTAGTAAAGGGAATGATAATTTAAATAAAAAATGAGTAGTTTAATATAATTAAACATCAGTTGCACTGGAAACAAAGTTAACAGTGTGGTCTTAGTCAAGGATAGCAGGCTCCTGCCTGTTTCAGGCAGTACCTAAACTTTGGGCAATGACTTCAGTACGCTTATGCACTCTGTGAATATAAATTTCTCTTGTTGCAAGAATATTTGTCTATATTTATCAAAATACCTTAGAAGATAACTCTGAGGCAGGTAATATGTGTGTATATATATGAATTTGTCCTGAGGAAAAGATGAACTTACATATTTTTTTTCTCTCTATTACTGTGATAAAGATAACAGCCAAAAGCTACTTAAAGAGGAAGGGGCTATTTCTGCCTACAATTTATAGACCACCATGGATAGAAATCAGGGCAGGAACCCAAGGGTAGGAACATGGAGGCAGGAACTGAAACAGAGGCAATGAAGGAATGCTACCTAATGGTTTGGTCCCTGTGGTTCATTTATTTATCTTTCTCTTTTATACCTTTCATGGAGACCTGCCCATATGTGGTACCACCAACAGTGATCTGGGCCTTCCCACATCAATCATTAACCAAGAAAATGTCCACACACTTCGCTATTGGCCAATGTAATTGATGCAATTCCTCAACTGGCATCCATTCTTTCTAGGCGATTCTAGCTTGTTCCCAGAAGACAAAGAACTAGCTGGCACAAACATATATTGAAATTAAAATAGATGTACAACATTTGTAAGGTTAGGTTTTAATTTTTTTAATTTTATTTTATGTGTGAGTGTTTTTCTCAGATATGTCTCTGTAAACCATGTGCATGTCTTATGCCCAGAGTCCAGAAGAGGACATTGGATCTCCTGGAACTGGAGTTACAGACATTTGTGAGCTGCCAAGTGGATGCTGGTTTTCTAGAAGAACAATAAGTGCTCTTAAACACTGAACAATCTTCAAGCCCTAGACTTATTTTATAAAATGAAATTATGGAAAATAAATACCTAAATAAAAGGAATGATAATTATAATTGTATTGATATCTTAATATCATTAATCATCTTGCCTTTGATCAGAAATAAAAATATAAGGCCATCTAATAAGAAAATGGGTTAAACAGTGGTAGAAACTCACACTTACGAAAATATATATCCACATAAAAACAATGGATATAGGTTATATAAGTTAACTTTGTTTTTTTTCTATGAGGCCTAAGGGAATTAAAAAATTAAGGCTGAGAAAGTGTTTGTTATAGATCCCATCTAGTAAGACTATACATGATGCAGCATCAATTATTTTCTGTATATTTATAAAATATGTAATTGAGTTATATAGTGGCAGAAAAGAATATTGAAGAATGACCAATGGGTTGCAATTTGAATTTCCCCTTAGTCCAAGAAAAACTGGCACAGTCCAAGAAACTGGACAGTAAGGAGAATTTCATTGTTCATTAAAAATTTGTTTCCCTGAATCCTGCAACCAAAGTGTGTACTGTCTTCAGCAATAGATTGTCAACCTAAAGTGGTAGAGATAGTCGGCATTGTTTTGGGGGCCTCTCTGACACAGATAAGCTGTGCCAGGAACTCATTAAATAAGTTGTGTCTTCTAAGAGTAACATTATTCACTAATGTAATGTACTTCTGCTCAAATTACTTCTAAAATAAAGTTTTAATTAGTGTGGTAGTTCGAATGTAATTCACACCAATAAGCTTATGTGGGCCTGGCTCTATTAGAAGTAGGTATGGCCTTGTTGGAGGAAGTGTGTTACTGTGAAGGTGGGCTTTGAGGTGTCCTTTGCTCAAGCTTTGCCAAGTGTAACACTTAGGATACTTCTTGTTGCCTGCAATCAAGACGTAGGGCGCTTAGCTCTCTCTCCAGCACCGTGTCTGCCTGCCCACCACCTTGTCCTACCATGATGATAATGGATGGAACATCTGAACTGTATATCACTCAATTAAATGTTTGCCTGTATTAGAGTTTCTGTGGTTCTGGGGTCCCTTCACACCAGTACAAACCCTAGCTTCTGTTTTGTATGGCTTCTTCATACAATCTTAATTTTGGTTAACCTAGTCCTACCCCTCCTTTACCCATCTCCTCTTCCTTCATCACCCTTAAACCTTTATCTCCCAGTGTACCTCTTCCCTTTCATATTTTGTATAATATCTTTCCATGTAAATAAACAGTTGTCTGTAATGTCATGTCAATAACCACATATTATTTTTAGTTGATTTTTAAGACAATTCATCATTTTTAGTCCCTCAGATTCCAATTTTCCACTGGTACAAAGACTAAACAAATAAATAGTATGCATAAATATTAGTTTATATCTACAGTTAGGGAAAATTTATAAAACTGAAAATTTTGGATAAAACTATATTATAAATGAAATATTATAAATGAAAGTAATAGCTTTACTAAATGATCCCAAACAGGATCAAAATACCATTTTTCAATGTTTGTAAGAGCTTGGTCATTTAAATTTATTCTCTATAATCAGAATTAAAATCAGAAGTTTTAAAAATGTTTATTATCAGTTATTTTCACTTTGTGTCAATAAATTACATATATGCATATTTTATTATTTAAATTGTTTGTTTTTTTCAATTTTTACTCCAGATTTTATCTAGATTTTTATCTAGATTTTTCATTTTTTTTTAATCTAGATTACTATTCAAGCTGATGGAGTGAAAGGTACCAGTGGTTGTACCCAACTGTAAATTCTACAAACTATAGTACAAATTGGTCAGGCAAGATCTACCCCATTGTGTAATAACAGTGACACCACTGTTATGAGGGAACCAACTACTTTCTGATTGAATATCAGACCTTCTTCACTAGAGGGAATCCTTTTCTGTTACTGTAAGTTCTGGTTAAAAATTTCCATGCCTGTGAAGTAATAGGTCCAAGGAAGAAATATACTAATGTTGTTTGAATTAATTTTCATGAAAATTAGCCGTAAATAAGAAATTTCTACTACTCACTCTGAGTCTCAGGGGACACTGCAGAAGGGGTGGAAAGAATGTAAGATGCAAAATATAGGAAGAGGGGCTTAGAAATGCATTCCATTGAGCATAATACTACCATTCAAATGTGAACTCAATATAACTGCATTTGTCTAATTGGGCTTATACAATAATGGGGCAGTGAACAACCAACCATAGATGAAAGGTCTCAAGGGGCCTTGAATTCTCCTGCTCAGACTATTGGCCACTGATAGAGTCTGAGAATGAGGAGTCATGGCCATTTATTGTGTACCCTAGAGAGAGCCCATCAGGATATATTGGAGAGTTCCAAATTGTGATTATTCAGAAATATCTACTTAAACTCATTGGATTTCAAACAAAATATAAACACATATATACATATATATTTATATTATATAAAATATAAATACAAAAAATAATACCTTAGAGAATGAGGGGGTTGACACAGATGGACAGGAAACAAGAAGTATTGGGTAAGCCTAGTTGGAAAGCACTCTACACATGTAAGGAAATATTAAAGAAGAAATTTAATAAAACTTTGGTTTTATAATTATAATATACATATAAAACAGTAAATAATCTTCCTGTTTTTATTTTTTCATTTCAGTATAATATTATCAATATATGAGTGTTTACAATTTCCTAAGTATCATTATAGTCCATTTTGTTTTCTTTTTTACTAGTATGTGAGTTTCCCTTATGCTTTATATAGTTCTGAAAGAACTGAAGAATAAAGAACTTGTCATGAAGTTGGAGACATCAGCATACTGTTTCTGATACTGGACAACTAGCTAGTCAAAGGATGAGTAAAGGAAACAGAAGATGTGTCTAAATTACAGATCCAGCACATATTCAGAACATATCCAGACCAACAGCTAAGAGTAAACAAAATCTCCTATGTGTGCATGGTGATTAAACAAGTTTTGAAATTGTTAAAAAATATTAAAAGTATAGACAATATCTTTCTAGGCAAAGTTGAAGTAAAGCAGAAATCAATAGAAAACAAATCATGCAAAATTTTATAAAATAGTCCTCTGTATGTTTCTTAAGGATAGTTGGTCTTATTACAGATCTCACCTAGGTGCCCAGAATAATGTCTATACTTTAAGATTTTTCACTTACTTAACTTTTCTTTTGCCACGTAAGACAATGATCACAGGTCCCAGCTGTTCATACCTGGCATTTTGCATTGATGTTTATTCAGTTAGCCATATCAAATATGCTTTGTTTTTGTATTGTTACTACAAACTGACTAGTTCTTTCTACAATGTCAGAATCAACAACTATCTAACAGACCCACAAAGCCTAAAAATAGATAAATTAAGTATTTATAGACCAAGTTTGCAGTGTCTTGCTCTAACAAACAAAACACTTTCCAACATTATTAAAGACCAAAGAAGAGTGGATTAAGTCAAGTTAACTCAGAACAAAGGAAAGTTAAGTCAATTTTCTTCATATCTGGCTACTCACGAATAGAGCGGTCTTATTTTCTTCAAATAGCAGGAGGGATTTTTTTTTCTTTCTGTCTCTTCACATGATCTAAATCTTCATTCTGACACAATGAAGGAAGTAAAAGTCTAGAAGTATATGAGGATCAACAATGTACAAAAGCCAAGTTAGAATGATGGTATGACAAATACTTTCCACTGGTGTTGGTCAAATAATGAAGTCAATAGTTAGAGATCTTCATGTTTACACAAAAGCCTTTCTCATTGTTTTCTCTTTCTTTTCTGCCACTTTGAATCCACATTGTGTCAGTTTTGTTATTGTACAAATGGAAATTTAAATTTCAGCCTTGCATAATGTTTATGCTCCAAATAGCATCATAACTGCTATAGAAGCACACAAAACCTCTGGGAGACTATAGTTTTCATAGTATTACAGCGATGCTGTTAGTAAACACATAATTATATTGAACCAACTTTCCGATGCTAGCAAACAAAAACACGTAGCCCCTCCATGAAAGAATGATTCATGTGGCTGATATCTAAGATGTCCAAAGAGGACTGGATGATCAAACGGCAGTAGAGAAAGGAAGCCAGCCTTCATGTGAAGAATTCTGTTTGCATATCAACCACTTTGAGTTTTGCTTTTAATTTTTATTTTTCTATCAATGGCAGTTTAGGGGTGGTAGTAGTCAATACAGCTTTCCATTATGTAAGAACATTTTAGTCATTGGCAAGCTATAAATATAACAGAGAGTGAAGTGCATAGCTACATTCCAGGCATGTATAAGTATAGCCTTTCTATATACATAGCAATATTTGAAATATGAGGAAATCAACTAATGACAGAATGTTAATAATACATCGCTCTACTTATGTAAAGCTTCTCTTTGGCTTGGAACCAATATGAATATTTTGTGTCTATTAAGGCATTCAGTCCTTTCAAGTAGAGCTGTTAACCCTTCACCAAGAGAAAGTACAGGAAGAAGGGGACTAAGTAATTAACAAAGTCATCACTAAATGTACAGCAGTAAGAATTTGAAGACACGAAGATAAACACTATTATCTTAGCTATCACACTAATATTTCTCATATGAACCTTTATGGCAAGGCTCTTGATCCCTAGGGTAGGCAGAACACATTAAATAGGGTAGTGAGATAGCCCACCTTCTAGGAGAGAAAACTTCAAAAATTTCTTCTTCCTTTCCTTCCTCCATCATTTCTTCTTTCCTTTCCTATACCTCTTTGTTTCATATTGGAGCCTAAGGCTGATATGTAGAACCAAGCTATACGTATAGATTTTTTTCTTTCTTTTTTTAAACTTTTTTATTTTCAAACAGATGGCTTTTCTTCTAAAATTTGATGAAAGTCTATAGTAAAGTGTTATAGGCAATTATAATATATAATACACTTATAATTCATTTAAGACTCAGCTTAAATGAGTTTTTGCTCAGCAGCTGCCCATAAGAATTTCCTAGGGACTATTAAAAATACCAATGTCTGGCTTCCCTCCAGGTCAATTAAGTCAGAATCCCTGAGAAAGGGATCTGTAGTGTAGGTTTTCTGAAAACTCTCCTGGTGGCACTAAGACAGCCAGAGCTCAGTGGCCACCACAGGCTCTAACCCCATCACAGCTGTCCTGTGGAGGCTGCAAGCCACTCCTTCAGATGGAGTTAGAAGCGAGGACACTATTGATTACTTGATGGTATTAACACTAGGAAGCTTGGCACACTTGTGTGAATTTTTTTTTGATTTAATCCTCTGTGAGTTCCTTTTTGATACTTTAACATTTTCCAGAGAAGCATCCTAAGACATGGGAAAAAAAACCTCCATCAGTAAACTAGCGCCACAGGACTCGACAGGAGAATTTCCTTCTGTTGTAGATTCTCAAGCATATAAGACAAGCTAACTTGTGAGCACAGGGACCGTTTATGACCACTACAGTGGAAGATGCTTTGTCCTACTCAACCTGACCCAGGATCTCTTACATTGTGTTTTTAAAAAGATCTTTAATCATAAGAAAGGCACAGGGACTGGGGACAATGTCACCAGTGTTCTGATAACAGGCTTGATGCTAAACATAGCAGCAGACTACTTACTTCAAGCTATCCCAAGGCCTAACATGACATAAACTTGAGCATTTTTCCCATGATGGAGCAAGGCTGAAGTAGTTCATTCATGGGCAGCATATGTGGAAAACATTAGTGCTCATTAGCACAGCACAGCAGAGTTGTCAGATGTAGTGGAGGCTAAGATTTTCCTCTAGTTTACTGCCCCCACCCCATACACACACACCACATACACAGGAGTGGCAGGGAGAAAATGAGAGAGAGAAAGAGAGAGAGAGACAGAGACAGAGAGAGACAGAGAGAGAGGATGAGTCTTCCAGTTTAGGAAAACAAAACCAAAACATATGCAACTACCTTTTTCTCCGCATTGTGACATTGTGTTTGTTGACTCTAAGAGAAAGAAACAGCAGGATGTATGCTGAAAAATACTGTTATTTGCTTTCGCTAGTTTTAATCCCTCCTGCAGCTGGCTGGTTTGCTGGATATCTCTATAAATTCCAGAGGCGTTCCTTACCTTTCTCCTAGGGGATGCCCTAAACTGGGTGCTTTCACTTGACAACACTTGAAAATGAAGAAAAGGAATTGTCCAGATGATTTAGTGGGTCTTTCTGTTTCTTACTCTTTTTCTTGGATGGAAATAGGAAGCACAAATTCAGGAAGGAACCTTGGCCTTCAATGCCTGAATGGAAGATACCCAGATATTTGTTTTTACATGCATTCCTTCATGTATAAATTTTCATCAAGGTGAATTAGCACAACAGTCAAAGGAGAGGGGAAATGCTGGGAGCATGGCCAGGCAGTAAACATGGCCTTGTTACCTCTTGGCAATGGGACTGTTGGCCAATTTTGAGAATGAGATGCTGAGCTATGACAAAAGGTTTCTCTTCTAGTCTTTGCCATCTCTTAACTGTCTTTCACATGGCATGATTTGGATGGTAACAAACAAGCACCTCTTCAACACTGCTAAGGTCATTCTTATAAATGAATTAGAAATAATTTCAGACCAGAATGAACAGAGTCTTGTCTTAAAAGCTGTTATGGAAACAGATATTACATGACATTTGTGTCATTGTCCTTAAAACACTATTCTATGATGAGAACGAGATTCTACGGAATCTGAATGATGTCAAGAGAAAAGAGAGAATTATGCGACTGAGATAAAGTCCCACTGTGCCACACCCCAGACTTTGTCCATCTAGAAATGCTGACCTTATCCTAAGTACTATGGTCAGCTCATTTTCCTTCCACACTATGCATTCCCATCTTTTGTTCCTCATGAAACAAGCCTAAATTGGCTTTTTACTCCTTTCTTCATCCATGAAAATCATCTTCAGTTTACATATGTATTTATATATGCATTTGTGGCATATAGTGATATATGTATATATGTGTGTGTGTGTATGTGAGATATATATGTGCATATATACATGTATATAAAGTGAAATACTTTTGAGCAAAGGTCAAGTGATCTAATTATAATGGGAAAGTCACTTTGACACACATTTATTTTTATTTGTTATTATAAATAAATAATTTAGAACCCATTATGTAGATCAAACTGGCCCATTAACTACTAATCCTTCTATCTCCTCTTTGCAAGTGCTAGAATTACAGGTGTCTGCTACCATGCCTGACTCAGATCAGAAGTTTTTCAAATGCAGGTTTAGAAAGTAGATGACAGAGTGTTCGGCAGCAGTAATTGGAAAGGAAATGCAAAAAATTACAATGAAGTATCATCACACTCAAATTGAATAACATCAAAATGATCTTAAAAGTTACAACTGCTAGTGAGAACTTAGAGGAGGAAAAACTTTACACTCTTGGTGAAAATGAAAATCAAGATATGTCCAAAGTCAAACAGTATAAATGTACCCCCAACTGGATGAATAGAATTGTCAAGTGTTCTAAGTGGAGGAGATGAGGGAATGATCAAATCTAGTAAACCATGATTTAATTATAATGGGATACCCAGCAGAAGGTGTAC
This sequence comes from Chionomys nivalis, assembly GCF_950005125.1. Lineage (NCBI taxonomy): Eukaryota > Metazoa > Chordata > Mammalia > Rodentia > Cricetidae > Chionomys > Chionomys nivalis. The sequence goes on from NC_080088.1 coordinate 11,622,615, forward strand.
TGAATAAACACGCAAATGATTGTGCATCTCCGTAAGAATTGATAGATCCTCAATTTGTGGTAGCGGTCCTTGAACTAAAAAAGCAGTTGATGATAAATTAGTTTTCTAATTCATTTATCTATATATTACAAACGAGATTGAGATCTGAAGGTTTGAGAAACAGTTGAATTCCCTCAGCTGGAGATAGGCAGTTCTCATGCTAGCATCCGGGTTATTCTGTATTTGTCTCTAACTTGATCTTGATAGATTCATGACTGTGGTTCCTGCTCCATTTGATACGTAAGTATATAATTTCCTCTGTAACCACTCTTTTTCTAACATGGTTATTTCTATGAATAAAATAGACTTCTAATGTAAAAGAAAAGAGTACAAAAACAAAATAACTAGGAAAACATTTCAAAGCAGCAACAAGTTTTACAATGCTTGACTTGATTTTCTAATATCGAATTTAGCATTTTGTACACATACATGTAGGAGCTTTTTGTTGTTATTGGTACTGAAAGAAAATGGAATCCATTGGCTTGTTTGCTGCACAGACAGTGTTGATCTCCTTCTGGAACTACTGTGAGATTTAGAGTGCTGATCTGGAAGAAGCAATGTAGGAAGCAAAACTAGGATCACAAAGCCATGGAGTTACATTTGTCAAACTGAAGTAAACAGTGAGCTGATGAATGCAAACTGGATTTAGAATTCACCTAATTTGAGAGAAAGGTATAATAGAAGTTCTTTTCTTTCCCTGGGCAAGTCTATTTAATAAATAAATGTTCTTCCTTTACTTTCATAAGTACTCTTATGATATTTTACTTTGAAAGAAATTAAAAAATGTGGCATTAACTTAACAATCCTCCAAGTCAATTATAATCACAGATACAGGACATTGTTTTCTTCTGTTTCCTGTTTTCATCTTGTTTTATGAAACAAGGTTTATTATTAGTTCTATGGAGGAACATCCAAAAGTTAAATCAATATTCCACATAAACTGGATGGAGTTACTTGTTGCAAAATTTATTAGAATCACTTGTCTGTCCCTAGACACCAAAATTATGGAGTTCCCATGTTGAAAAACACTTTCCTCATCTACCAACATGTCCACCACCCGCTTCCTCGGCACACATGTTTTCTTTCCTGTTTTGTAAACTAGCTTCATTTTAAAAGCAGGTTTGCAAATTTAATATTAAAACCATATGAACTAGGAAAATCTTTTTAAAAACATGAAAAACGTGCTGAGAGGTAAGAAGCATTGAAAATGGAAGTAAGTGTATTCTTGGGGAAGAGCAAGCATAGGAAAGGGAAACTATAGGTGCTTCATTACTGCCACTCAGATTCTCTTTGAAAGTTAGAGACAGACAGGCCCCCAGTATTTCATCCTAAAGTCATGTGGAAACTCAACAGTTACTAATAGTAGCAAGATGAACTCACATAATACTATTTCCAAAATGAGTGAAATAATAAAACACTTAATAATCACAATAACACTAGTGTCTAAGAGAAAACATACAGTACAATATTGAAACCCACACAGAACCCTATATAACCCTATAAAACAGGATCATTTGCAACTGAGTAATTTCCTTCTTTTCTCTTCCCTTCTCTCCATTTGTCCTTCCTTCCTTCCTTCCTTCCTTCCTTCCTTCCTTCCTTCCTTCCTTCCTTCCTTCCTTCCTTCTTTCCTTCTTCCACATTTGATCCCTTCCTTCACTAGCTTCCTCTTGTTTTAGGAATGACTACTTAAACCTTCAGTGTTGGTTTGTTTGTTTGTTTTGTGCTCAACAAATATTTATTGGATGCCTGCAATGTGACACAAGCATGGGTGAAAACATTCCTTTTCTTTCTTGAGGGCAGGCAAAGAGAGAGAGAGAGAGAGAGAGAGAGAGAGAGAGAGAGAGAGAGAGAGAGAGAGAGAGAATATGAAAGATTAGGAGCAGAGGAGAAAGAAAGGAAAGGAAAAAAGAGACTGAGGAAAGATTTAACTTTGCTGGATAGATACCAGTGTACAAGGTAGAGACAGAGCACACATAAACATCACCAGTATTAGACTGATTTGTTTTGGGAGTTCAGCAAGATTGACTGAGAATTCATCAGTGGAATCTCAATTAGCTCTTAACAAGTGATGGAACTTGTTAAACCTTTTCTCCCTTGCCTACATTGCTTAGAACCTAATCCCATGAGGGATTCATGAAAACAATTGAGTAAGTAAATGGTTCCATGCCTTTGGTCTACCACATGGCTCTCACATGTTCTAGGAACAGCTTATGTGTGGAAAACAAGGGTCAGAAGAGTGGAATGAGACCCCAGCAATGGTCATTCCATAGATCTCCACATTCCTGGCCTCTGCCTCTGACATCCTCTGGACATTAATACCTTGGTAGCTCTGTACTGATTCCAAAACTTTGCCTCTGCTGTTCTGCTCCATAATTTCCCCAAATCATGATGAGATTACCAGTCTTGGTATTATTTCCTTACTGCACTGTAATTGCTATTTAATGTAGCTCCTTCCTTTTCACAGGATTTTAATATTGAATACTTATTTTCTTTTTATCTGGCCAAGTTTTCTTTCCATTACTTTCAGCTTTATTGTCTTTAGAAAATCCTTTAAATTCTCCGCTGGAACAGTAGGGGAAATGAGGCAAGAAGTTAAGAATATAACACTAGAAATCAGGCCAAAGTTAATGCCTGCACCGTATCTTTGGAGTGAATATCTGATTTTATAGTTTTACCCAGAGTGCACGTCATGAAATGAGCTGCAATTGATTGGAAATGAGTTGGAAAGCTTCATTCTTCTTTCCAAAAGAGAATGTGGGAGCGGGATCTCTGTAGTAACTGGAGTGCCCCTGGGGGAAGAGGAGCCTTTCCTGAACACTCACAGGCTCTCACGGGCTACTAGAAAACTTCACTCCTCTGACTCTGATGGTCACACATGCACACAGATGGTTCTGAATGATAAGGGAGAGTGGAAAGAGGGGGAAAGAATAAGGATCGGGACAAGACTATGGTTGAGAAGTATGCTATGTCTCCAAATGGTCTCAGAGGATGCAAGGCCCGTGTGATCTCAGTGGCATAGTGAACACTTGGCAGATGGCATGTGCATTTTATCATAAATCATAGGATACATTATTTAACAAATGTCAAATGTGTACTCGCATGCTTCCTGACAGTGTTGTAAATGTGGGGAATACAGAATTCTTTTGTAGATAAACATGTGAAAGATAAGCATAATCCTCTCTGCAATAGAAATCAACTCTAGTATCTTCAATATAGATCCCATAAAGCTTGCTAGTCATCAGTATGGAAGACCCAATTCATCATGTATACTTCTCTTTCAATAAAAAAAAAATGATCTCTAATCCTGGTATTTCCTTCTCCCCTAAAATAGCCCCTTGGCAATTTTTGTTTTAGCAACTGATTTCCTTTCCTAATGGCCACTGTGATTTGGAAATCCAAAATTTCTAAGTGCTATCTATCCTTATGGTAGCATATAGCTGTGCCTCTCTGTTCTTATTCTGGCTTCTGTATTTAGAAGAAGCCAGACAGCAGGTCACCATTTCAATAAGACAATGTCACCTAATTGTTGGGGGTTATTAAGTCATTTACCAGAGTGAGTTCTTGTCCTCCTATGGAATAATCTTTTTCACACTCCTATGAAATCATAGCTTTGAACACCAGTCAAGAGTGTTAATTTATTTTTTGGACTCCCCACCTTAGCTGTCAGCATTTTCATCTTAAAGAGACAGGATCATCATTAGGAGACCATGTGCATTAAGAAAAATCAGGGATACTTTGATGCTTGCTGTCCTAGCCCTGTAACCACTTTCCCAACAGATATGAAACAAAAAATATGAAACTTATAAATGTGTAAAAAATGCCATCATCTCAGGACTGAAGTAACGTTAACCTAGGTCATTCTTGAGAAATTCAGCCACGAATGGTTGGCAACCAGAATCTTTCCTTAATTGCTGCCTGGGTGGGAAAATTCAAGTCAGTTCAGAGCAAGTTTGAAGAAAAGAAAAGAAAAAGTCTTGTTTTTCTAACATTTTCAGAGAATTAAGTTGGTGAAAGGTACTGGATTTAAAGCTCTTAAAAGTAATTTTCTTGAGAGAGAACATACATTTTGGTCCAAGGATGACAAAACCGATGACCCCTTGCAGCCTTAAATTGCTATCCATTAAAGAGAAGACTGGTGTTCAGGTTTCTGCTAAAGCTACAAAGCTTAACCCAAGGCAGCTCTGTAGATGATTTGCAAAAGTCATGATGAACAGTAAAATGGTCAGTGAGTGAAACTCACAATGATGTTATCATAACCTCTTTGGTTTCTTCTCGTGTTTCTTCTCCCATGTTCTGTTTTGGTTCTGTTCCATGCCCATTCCCATCATCTCATCAAGCTCTGACATTCTCAATGGTTAAACAAGAAGGTTCAGGAGTTCACAGACATTGCACTGAACCCCTAGCAGCTCCTATGTGCATAGGACTCCATAAGGTAAAAAGGGAACAGAACCACTACATATGACATAATTCATAATTATTTATATCTCCAACTTTTTTTTGACTCACTTCATTGCCTCTTTAAGGCAATTTACTATAATGTTTTCATACACTCCCTCTAGATAAGAACTTAATCACTTAGTTCAATAATCAATTGTATTTAAAATGAGCCGTTATCTGTGCTGCCACCTCACGGTTGGTGCTAATATAGTGTTCATCAGGATATTCATCCTCACAGTGGGAGTAAATTCTATTCCTCTTACTGTGATTATTCATAGGAATGGACCTTTCTCTAAACTTTAGAAAAATAATATCTGATATTATCATGGTAATTCATGAACAAAAATACCTGAGATTAGGTTCATTAATATTTGAGTTTTTCTTTCTTAAAAAAATAATTGTTGAGGAGATCTTGTCTATTTACCCTCTCAGAGGGATCTATATATGTTTCTCTTAGGGTTCTCCTTATTACTTAGCTTCTCTGAGATCATGGACTATAGTTTAATTATCCTTTGCTTTGCACCTAGTATACACTTCTGAGTCAATACATACCATGCTCATCTTTTTGGGTTTGGGTTACCTCACTCAGGATAGTTTTTTTTCTAGTTCCATTCATTTACGTGCACATTTCAAAATGTCATTCTTGTTTTACTGCTGAATAGAACACCACAGTTTCTTTATCCATTCTTTGGTTGTGGGACATGTAGGTTGTTTCCAGTTTTTGGCCATTACAAATAATGCTGCTATGAACATAGTTGAACAAATGTTCTTGTAGTATGACTGATAATCCTTTGGGTATATGCCCAAGGGTGATATTGTTAGATCTTGAGGTAGGTTGATTCCCAATTTTCTGAGAAACCGTCATACTGATTTCCAAAGTGGTTTTACAAGTTTTCATTCCCACCAGCAACGGAGGAGTATACCCCTTACTCCACTTCTCTCCAACATAAGCTATCATTGGTATTTTTGATCTTAGCCATTCTGACTGATGTAAGACGGTATCTCAGAGTCATTTTGACTTGCATTTCTTCAAAGGCTAAGGATGTCGAACATTTCCTTAAGTGTCTTTTGGCCACCTGAGATTCCTCTGTTGAGAATTCTCTGTTTAGATCTGTACCCCATTTCTAATTGGATTACTTGGAATTTTGATGTCTAATTTCTTGAATTCTTTATATATTTTGGAGACCAGTCCTATGTTTAATGTGGGGTTGGTGAAGATCTTTTCCCATTTAGTAGGCTGCCTTTTGTATTTTTGACTTATTATTCCTTTGCTTTACAGAAGCTTCTCAGTTTCTGTAGGTCCCATTTATTGATTATTGCTCTCAGTGTCTTTCCTTAGAAAATTGGAAGCATGGGGGTAGGAGGGAGAAGAGAGGACAGAAGGGGAGTTGGAGGGGAGAACGGGAGGTGAAAGGAGTACTTGAGGGAACAGGGATGATTGGGATGATTGAAATGGGGGAAGGACAGAAATGGAAAATAAGGAAAGAGATATTGTGATTGAGGGAACCATTATGGGTCTAGCAAGAAACCTGACACTAGAGAAATTCCCAGGAATCCACAAGGATAACCCCAGCTAAGACCCTTGACAATAGTGGAGAGGGTGCCTGAACTGGCCTTGTCCTGTAGACAGATTGATGACTATCTTCAATGTCATCATAAAAACCTTCATGCAGCAACTGATGAAAACAGAGGCAGAGGTTAATTTTATGCAAACAATTTCTAAAGAAATGTTGATGTTTGAATAAGGGTTAAAGGGTTAGCCAGAACTGAAGTGAGTAGATGGGGAACTCCAGCATGAGCTCGCGTTTGTGGAGCTCTTTGTTGTTGGGAAGAGCTCTTGTGGGCTTATCCTATGCTGGGCCCCTTTGAAAAGATGCTCAACACCTCAGGGACTCCTTTCCAAGTCTTTTCAGAGCCCATGGATATGGATCTGTTCCACCTTGACCACAGATCAGAGAATCAGGCCTATTCTTGTTCTTTTCAAGTTTATGACAGGAGATTTGACCCAGGGTGTGGCTACCTACAGGGTGCTTGGCCTAGGGTGTGGTTAGTGCATATCTTGTCTCAACAACAGAATACTTAACTCAGAATATAGTTACTTAATGTTTCAGGTATTGAAGAGGTAATTAATCTATTCTCTGTACCATGGTAAAGCACTCTTTTCCTTCTGTCTATCCCCACTTTTGGAATGGAATATATAAAGCATATGGAAAATAAACGCAGGTGAAATCAGTATTCATTGGATTGTCCTTCTTACTCTATTCTGTGTCTTTGACTTTTTCTTCTGCATGTCTGTTTTTTTTCTGCCTAACATTTCTAATCCACACACCCCTACCCTGCAACACACAAACCTGTCAAGGCTGGACCCTTACAGTCGTTCAGACCCTTTATTTTGCACATGTTTGCTGGACTACATGCATTGTGTCCAACACAACATGTCCATGGCTTCTGCTATCTTCCTAGATGAATCTTTGAAGACAAAGGAGATGGCTGTGCTCTTTCAGGTGTCTCTCACTGAGCTTCAAAGGGCAATCCAGTAGAAGCCGCATGGCAGTGTATGCTTTCTGTTAGATCTCTTGGCCGTGGTCATTTCGCCTTTCAGCCTTTAATGAGCTCACTCCAAGATTCCACTCAACATTGAGCCACACTAAATTCCTGAGGATATGTTCAAACAAAATCCCCTATTTAAAAAAAAAAAAAAAAACAAAAATAAAAAACTGGTATGGCACTCCTATGTCTCAATCTATGTTCATAATCACTTTAGAATTGAAAGCCTTGTACCCCAAATAAAATTAAAAAATATGTTTTCCAAGTAACCCTGATAAATCCAGTATATTATGCAATTCTAAGTGAATCTGATTGCTAGCAACAAAAATTACATGTGATGTTAAGTATCTCAGGAAAATGTAAAATTAGAAGATGTTTGAGAAAGGGAATAAGAAATGTTTCAATTTCTTTTTTATTATTTATTTTTAAGATTATAATATATTATATCACTTCTCATTCTCTTTACTCCCTCTCATATAGGCCTCCTTTTTTTTTTTCAAACTCATGGCCTCTTTTTCATTAATCATACATATGTATAACCTTCTTGGTCTGCAGAATGTTACTTTTAGGTATGCTTTCAAGGATGATCATTTGGTATTGGATGGCCAATTGGTGTGCTCTTTCTTGGGGGAGACCATTTCTTCCCAGTCTCAGCATCTGTTCCTTTATTTGCCTTTCGTTCTTAGGGTTGAGGCCTCATGCTGTACCCTACCTCCCGACCCTGACCCTGTTGTTGTTATTAAGAACATGCAATTAAAGTTTGAGTACAATTTAGAATAAATTTGTAATTTTGGAGAAGTTTCTCTGATTTTAAGCCATTTTTCCCCCCTGCATTTCAAGTATTTATCTACTAGGAAGATGTCTACTGTTTGATGTCAACTCAAGCATATATGCTTGAATACTTGTGGCAGGCTGACTTTATCAAGAAAAGGTTTACCTAATTCACAGTGCTGGAATTTCCAACACTTATTTCTTTTTTTAAAATTTTTATTTTTAAAACAATCTTATTTTACTTATCAATCCCAGTTCCCTCTGCTTCCCATTCTCTGGCTCTTTTCACTTTCTCCCACCCAACCCCCATCCCCACCCTGGAAAGGGTGAGACCTCCCATGGGGAGTTAACAAAGTCTGTCACACCACTTGAGGCAGGACTAAGGCCCTCCTCCCTGTATCCAGGCATCCCTCCATAGGGAATGGGCTTCAAAGAGTCAGCTCATACACTAATGATAAATACTGGTTCCATTGCTAGTGGTCCTACAAATTGCCCAAGCCACACAACTGTCACCCACGTTCAGAAGGCCTGTATTTCTAATGTAAGCTGGACATCAATAGAGGAATTTATGATTTTGCATTGGGGAGTGGGTGCGACAGGAAGAAGTCATGTCTCAAACCAGGCAACATGCTCAAGAGTCTCGTGCATGCATTCTCATCATCTGTCTCCCAAGACCCATAGTCATTCCTGAGGGTGATAACTCCAGGGACCTCTAGATCTCATCTTTACTTCATCTTAAGATTCAGCAGCTCCCATACTACCACACTGTGAAGTCCTGTTAACAAATTCAGTTTTATCTGAAGTTGACAACTGCGATAGCATATAATACGCATAATGGATAGGAAAGGAACAGATGCTTCTGGTCAAGTTTTCAGAAGTTGGAATTAACCTCAGCAGTATTATTTTATAGCCACTAAGGTTTCCACTGCTATGGATTTCAAGACGTATTTTTATTTTATATGTTTACATATTTTATTACCATAATTTTATTATGGTATTTGTAGATAGGAAAGTATTTTTATAGGAGAAATTTTGTGTCTTAATGTTCTAAAGGAGTACCTAACATTTTGAAGCTCTGTTCTTAAAGTTTATTCAGGAATACAGTTAATTCCAGTGTCAATAACATAAAGCATGACTGCCTTCTTAAAGTTTTAGAAGTAATGGGATCCACTGTCAACTTCTGACTGAAGAAAGCTTACCAAGACCGTCATATAGAAATGTGCTTTTATCTCGGTACCATGCTGGTGATGTTTACAAGACAAGATTTATTTGGGTTAGTTATTAGAGCTATATAAAATTTTCTTGGTATTCAGTTTATATAAAGAAAAGGTTTCTTTTGACTCACAGTTTGGGAAGTGTTAGTCTGTGATTGACTGGTCTCATTGATTATGGGCCTGTCTTGAGGAAGTGCAGCAGAGCTATTTGCTTATAGTCAAGATACAAAAGGAGAAAGAAAGAGAGTGGGTTTCTTACTCTCCTTTGTGGGAATATTCCTAATGGCCAGGAGATTTCCTACCTCACAACACTTCTTAAACTGTCATACCAACATGGGAACCCCATCTTTAATGCTTTGCCTTACAGGCCATTTAGTGGTGCAGACTATCTTTGGCTCTTGTGTGGTAATCTGAAGTAAAGTCTTAGAGGAAGACCTGTTGATGATATTTTCTAAATAATCATAATGTCAAATTGCCTTTTAAATATGTATGCTATACCCATAGACAGAAAATGCTCTCAACCTTGGTCAGAGAAGCTTCTGCTTTAAGTGACCAGCAGTTAATGGAGAGATGCATGCTTGGTTGAAGAGCTGAGAATAAAAGACCATGCTCAGCTCTAAATGGGATGTCTGTACTAATGTCTGTACTAGTGCACCCCCACCCAGGGCTCAGGAACATTGTGGAAGACCACACAGAATTTAAGAGCCGGAGAATGATGAGGAATGTCACAAAATCTCTTTGGGACACGGAATAGCCATTTTTATATGGACTTATAGCAGCAACAATTAACTGCACAAGACATGTACAGCATAAAGTAATAATTCCACCACATTTGGAACTGATTTTCATGCCCAGCCTCTTACTGGGGAGCTGTTGGCAGATGTTGCTTCTTCAGGGAAGGGGAACCACTCTTTTTTGTGATGGTGGCCTTTGGTAGCTTCCCATGCTCCAGTGGATATCCTCATATCCATGCACACATGGGCAATACTAATGGATTCGGTGGGTACTGACAAAGAAAACAAAAGACATGAAGTTAAGACAGGCCATTGTTGGGAGGAAACTACAAGGGGGAAATGGTGTGGATATGAAGAGATTTCATAGTATACAAGTGTGAAATGCTCAAGATAAAGAACCATGAATTTAAAAGTCTGATAGTGTTTTAAATAGGAAATAGGTAAAAAAAAATATTCTGCAGAGTTCAGGCAAAGGCTATTTCAACCCCTTCAGCATGATTTCTATGAGTAGGGATCTTCCCTAGAGTCGGAAAGTAGGGGAACTGCTTAGACTTATTTGATCTTGACCATAGCACATTGGGAATAGAACACTCCCTTAGATGTTCAGTTTATGGCAGGCATTGGTGAAGGGCAAGGCTACGATTCAGTTCAGTCACACAAGATAACTAGTAAGTGGTTGGAGATGGTAGTGCTAGTAGGTCTCAAAATTAATAGGGAACCATGCCAATGGAAGGATATATCAAATCAATATCAGATCACTGTAAGAACAAAGCAGTTATTAAGGCCATACATGTCCAGTTAATATGAGAGAAGAGACTATGTGAATGGAGGAGCCAGGTATCCCCGAAGATCACAGAGGGTCTAGCCACCCACAGGGGGAGAGAAAAACATCACTGCCAAAGAGAAATTCTGTGCTTCAGTGTCCGGTGGCCCTGGAAACAAGGGGTGCATAAAACAGACAGGAGGCTGGCCACATGGCCTTTTAAGGTCTTTTTCAGGTCTGCTTTTGTGATTTTCAAAGTGGTGGGAGGGACGGTGTCATGTAACCACTCAATTTCCGTTGTCCAAAATGAAAGATATTTTGACCTGAGATCAATATGATTTGATTACCCATTTTTATACTTATATGCCTTGGTTTGATTGGTCAAGAAGCATGAAGTAGGAGGAAGTTTACTCTCTAAATTTGATCAGTTCCTGAAGATCTTTCTTTGAGACAGGCATATCAAATGGGCAAAACTAAACAATAAACCTCCCTGACTTCTGTGTCAGTTCTGTGTGTTAGTTTTCTCTCTGGCATGCATTTATAGAAAGAACAGGTACAAGACCCTGACTTCAGAGATGTTTGCTAGGGGAGGAATCTGAGTGGGTCAGAATCAGGCTGAAAATCCATGCATTTTATTTTAGCTGAGCCTCCCATTGTCAGTTCATCTTCCTATAGGTGTGTTGGCAAAGTCTGCCATATAGGAGGCTGACAGTGGAATCGAAGTCTAAAAGCAATAATAGATTTATTCAGATAATAGGAGTGAAGATAATAGGAGAGACCCTATTGTCCCTCTGCAGATGATCATCATGCAGCTGGGCAGTAACATCAGTGGATGGTGGCTGCCCTCAAAAACCACTCTATCGCTGTCCATGTAATTCAAACTCAGATCCAAGACCGGTTCTCAACATCCACTTTCAACCAAAAGATTACTTTAGATTCCTTCTGTCATAAAAATTGTGGGATGGCTGGAAAAACCCCTCTACTATCTAGTATTGCCTCTCTGGCTGAGATAATTTTGTAGACTCAGTAGTGAGTAAGAAAGTAATGCAATAGTTTGTAGCTACACTGAGGTCCAGGGCACACTTATTTATTCCTGAGGAGTAGAGGAATTCTCTCTCATGTTCTTGGCATGCTGAAAATACCAAAAGTTCAAGCTGGACTGGCAGGTTAACACTGGGACATTCCTGTGTTCTTTCTAATGTCTGTGATTAATCTTACATTGCTTAGATTTTGAGCATAGCTAAGAATTAAAGTCACTTTTTGAATATTTATGTATAACAGAAAACCGCCTCGGCAATTTGGCTTGACAAGATGATGAAATGCTCTTGATTTTATGGAATTAGTTTAAAAGTGTTGAAGTTTTAAACTTTTTCTAAATCAAAACACACAAAACAGAAAGTTTTGAAGTATTGACATACTGTATACATACCCTAAAACTCAGAGAAAATGTCCTGTCTCTAACATTTGAAATCACCCACAGTTTCTCATGAGAATGTGATATTCCCTTGCCTTCAACTGTTGCTTTTCTCTGACTTCTAATTTCTGTTTTAAGCAATGAAAGAATAATGTTGGAGTAAAATTCCATGGAGAACAGATTTTTAATCATGAACACCTTGGTGACTTAAAGAAGATTCTGTGTTTTTAGGTTCTAATATTGCTTCATGGAACCCACAGCTTGAAGTTCGCCCTTCTGCACTCTGGCTGCAGAAGGCTGCTGGCTAGCTTCAGAATGTTCCTGAAGTCCCAGCTCTAACAAGGCCTCCACAGAAATGGAAGTACTCCTGTTAGACACAAGATGGCAGTAGCACACCGTTTACACTTACCATTTCCTTAGAGGGACTCTAGTTGCTGATGTTGATAGTAATTATTTTGTGGTAAGTGAAATTTCTTCTGGAAGGCAAGAGAACAGGGCCTTTAAGAATCTGACCAATGTCATAATAACTTTCTCTCTACTACCCTAATTGCTATATTTATACATTTCTGATGTAGTTCTCCCATGACCTTCAAGATGAGGTGCTCAGAAGAAGCAGAATGATACAAAAAGTTCAACTATCTCCATGTCAAGTAAAGAAAAACATAAAGACATTGAGGCCAACCATTGTGAAGATGCAATACATCAGTAGCCTTGGAACTACGTTCCGTGTTTCCAGAACTAAAGTAGGGTCGTGGTGTTGTTACTGATGTTCAATTAGGTTCATGACAATTCTTATTAATGGACTATTTTATTTTTTCTTTTATTTTAGGGAACTTTTAAGCTTTGTTTTCTCTCATTTTCTGAGTTCACTATACACACAGATTTTCTCAACTTTTAAAAGTAAGAAGGATTTAAAAATATAAGCTTTCTCGTTGTTTTTGTTTTATTAAAATGTAGTAAGCTACAATATCTATACTTCCTTGCGTCCATTAGTCATTCAGTTAAAAATATGTAAGAAAACTTTTTTTTTTAAAAAAACAGAATCACATAAGGTTTCAATTCAAGATTTTTTTTTATTTGTCTTTAAAAACTTTAATAAAAATCCAGAGGAATGAATCCTTACTCTGGCATAGGAACATATTAAGTTGCAAGTATCTGCAACTGGTTCATGAAAACTTGAAAATAATGGTACAGGGGGAGGAGCCTAGGAGTTCTAGAATTCTGATTCAGAGTTGCAAATTTCCTATTGGAAAGAAATTTCTGGTGGTTTCCCAAAAGCAAATAGCTACCCCAGTGCTACAGAATGCAAGGTGGCATAGCAACTTCTTAAAACATTTTTACTTTTAATTTGCTCAAAATTTAGAAAGTTGCAAAAAAAAAAAGTAGCTAGCACGTACTAAAAGTAATTGTAGAAGAGCTACATGCCCCCCAAACTTCACGGCAATATTATAGGGTAGGAAGCAAAGAATGCATATTAGGAAGAAGCCTACTATGCCAGTTTTGGCTTAAATTTAAAAAATTAAAAGTTTTAATGTCTTTTTTTATTATATCGTTTATAAGTTACTAATAATCTTTTAGTGAATTCTTCTTGTAATTTAACAGTGAATCTGGTTTTTAGAGTGAAAGTTTTGATATTGTTTTAACATTCAAATTCTAGCAGACATCATTTGGAGCAGCACTTCAATTGAGATTTTGTATGTAGGCTAATCTATGTTAACATCAGGTCTCCTGAAATAAGCTAAATCTCTAAAAGAAAACACATATAAGTCTTTTGATTAGGGAAAAGTATCAATGAGAAGGTTATATACTCTAAGTGGTCAGTATTTAAGAATTCATGACCTGAGGTCAGTGTTGACTACTCCTGCAGGCATGATACAAGAATGATTGCCTGAATGTATCTGAAAGTGTCAGGGTAATAAAAGTTTATGTGAATCTCTGCCACTTATAAAATATTTAGTTGTTTGAACTTTGAAAATTTGTGAGAAAACATACAAAAGTTAGTAGAACTTGAAAAAAAAAACTCTTGCATTGAATTGCTACAAGCCTCTCCCATTCTATTTCCACTGTGAATGCTTATAAAAAGGTAAATATCTAATAGCAGAACAATACATTTAGATGCTAGTAACAGGATTGCATTTCTGACAACTAAATGCCTAACAAAATTCCAGTATCAGACATGAAAACCTCCTTTCAGGTTATTGGTCCAGGTAACCTCCAAAATAAGTAGGCTATTGCTATTGCCCTTGGATTTTTCTCAGAGGTCGAAGATAAATCAAAGTCGCTAAAAATACTCTTAGGATTAAGTCTTATATCTTAGGATGTAAGACTCGGATGATTTCAGCTGAATCTAACCTGAAGTCCTCCTTTTTGTGGACTACCTTCTTTAGTACCAGAAAGTACTATGCAAATTGCCAAAAGAGGGAAGCAGTCGATAGTCCTACTTAGCTATAACAACTATGAACCACAGTGATGACCGCCATATCAAGTTATCCCTAAAGATGCAATTCTGGCACTCACAACTTGCTGGTAACCAAATTCCTGGATTTAGAGTGTACTCACTGAGAAAGAAATCATACCTGGTACTGGTAATTTAGCCAACTACCCAGAACTAGTGATGTCATGGATCTTGGAAGAGAGCCTACTGCCACTACTTTACTGGCATGATTTCTAAATGTATTCTAAAACTTATCATTATGCCCACTGATAAGTGTAGCTCTCACCCTATATCAAAGAAGCTTTGCAACACACAGACATCATTGTAGAAAAGTATATCTGGTCATAATTCAGAGATCAACAGATCATTAGGAACTTAACTCCAACAGATACAACACAGCTCCTGAAGTTAAAGTTCAAGGTACATTACAGAAGAGGGGGCAGAAAGATGGTAAACACGAGAGTATCTGCTGTGAGATCACGACTTCTAGAATTGACCAAAAAGTTACACACATAATACTTCAACAATATGACTTAATAAGACCCAAACAATGACAGTCTCAATAAACATAGTGATGAAGAAGTGGGAAATCTCAGGGGTTTGCACCCTTAGGCAGAGAACTATAAACAGCTGTAGGCAAGAAAGGGAAAATTTGCTTTCCAGGGATGATAGATCTAACTGGTTATTCAATACACAGTAGTCAACCTGAAATCTCCCACACTAAATAAACTCCATGGGTTGTATTTATGTGTACACACACACACAAACACATTATCATATATTGTATATGTTACATATAATATTCATATTTTTCATATTAGATATACACATAATATATATGTATTCATTGTTGGAGGGATGAAAGAAAATGGAAGAAGTGATGTTAATTATACTTTAATTAAAACTTTTAAAATGAAAGCAAAACAATAAAAACAGAAAATAAGAACATTCATAATTTCTTAATTCTGAATGTGTTGTTACTTGACATCCTTCGGGCTAGCAAAGTCTACTGGAAGGACAAGAGGCCAGAGAATTGCGATAAAATTCTGTTTCAGTCACAGTTATCAGCAGACATGTAGATATAGTTCATTAACTCCTGGGAACATCCACCATCCAGCTCATTAAGTGTCCCCTTCTCTGGGTAGCAGGAGTTCCTTTGGCCTGCAAAGGTCAGAGGAATCAGCATGACAGCTCCCAGTCTCTTTGCCTGCACACTGAGTTACAGAAGGCATGATTAACAGAAAGCAGATGTGTTTTACTCTACCCTGGAAACTGGTCAGTGCACTTAGGTCTCCTTCGGATACCTGTTCCCATTAGCCATTTGACTTCTGTCAATTATTCTCTGATGGAGGGGGTCTTGTATTAATCTGTTGCTTTCATTGGTTAATTAATAAAGAAACTGCCTAGGCCCATTTGATAGGCCAACCCTTAGGTGGGTGGAGTAAACAGAACAGAATGCTGGGAGAAAGAAGCTGAGTCAGGCAGTCGCCATGATTCTCCCACTCCAGACAGACGCAGGTTAAGATTTTTCCTGGTAAGCCAGCTTGTGGTACTACACAGAATATTAGAAATGGGTTAGATCAATATGTAAGAGCTAGCCAATAAAAGGCTAGAGCTAATGGGCCAGGCAGTGATTAAAAGAATACAGTTTCTGTGTAATTATTTCAGGGCATAAGCTAGCCATGTGGGCGGCCGGGTGCCGGAGACGCAGCCCGGCTGCTCCTATTAACTACAATTCTCTGCTTCTAAATTTGAATATTAAAACTGATATTCAAATGTCCTACAAGTCAAAATTCACTGTTTAATTATAAAATGGATTTGCCTAAAGACCAGGTATGTAAGAAAATAGTCAATTTTTATTTTGTTTATTCAAGCTTCAAAATACTAGCAAAATGAGGTCTTCAGAATACATGTTTTTATTTATTTGTTTGTGGGTATGCTTTATGTGCATGATGTATGTGTTTGGTACATGCACATGGGTAGGTGAGTGTATGAGGAGATGGGTCAGGATACATGTGCACATGGATACCAGTTGTCTTCTTCAATCACTAGTGGGACTTCTAGTGGATTTAGTGGTGTGATCCCAGTTGGTGGTCAGCAGCCCCCAAGGTCATGACTTATTTCTTTGGCAAAGGGTCTCTCATGGAACCTGAAGGTCACATTTGCTGCTAGATGGACTGGCCAGTGAGCTCTTGAGTAAACTTAACATACTTTATTAGATTTGGTTTTGTTAATGCATAAGTTATATCAGTAAAAATATTCCAAATATCTGAAAGGTAGATTTAAATTGGCCAGTATATGACATATTACAGAGAAGCATTAGGTGGTTCTTCCTTTCTTTTTCTCTTTCTTCCTTCCTTCCTTCCTTCCTTCCTTCCTTCCTTCCTTCCTTTCTTTCTTTCTTTCTTTCTTTCTTTCTTTCTTTCTTTCTTTCTTTTCATATCTTATGATTTCATATCTTATGACTCTTGAGACCAGCTCCTCAAACTCAGAGATCCATGTGTCTCTGCTTCCTGAGTGTACGGATTTAAGGCATGCATCACCACTGCATTGCTCTTTTTCTTTCTTTTTTTTTTTTATAGAAAAGATACTTTCTGCTCATGTAAACCAGTTTCCATTTTGAGTTAAGATTTGGAGGAAGAAGCATGTCGGATTTATTGAGATTACACCACATACACAATGTTTTATTTATTTATTTATTTCCTTTTTATTGTTGATTCCAAAAGAAAATTCATCTAAATCCCACTGACATTTTTTTCTTCCCTTCTCAGGGAAATGTGCTATTTAAAATCCATTGGAAGTAATTACCCATTAATACTGATGGTATAGAAACCATGCCCTAATTTGTCTTGCACAGAGGAAAATCTCTGTAGAATTCCAACAAGAGAATGATGAGAAAAAGCTTATGAAGTGGGGAGACAGATGAACAAGATGGACAGATGGATTTGCTTAATGCTTTAGGTGGTAAAGTAGTCGTGTCTTGACTTCACATTAAATTTGAACAAATTCTCTGTTATCATAGAGATCAAAGTTAAAACGATATGATCATAATTATTCCAATAGCATGATCACATTTTAAGAGAATAAATGTTTTTTACAACTAAGTCGTAGTCATTGTGTAAATGGGCCACATTTTCTTTATCCATTTTTGGTTGAGGAGCATCTAGGTTGTTTTCAGGTTCTAGCTATTATGAATAATGCTGCTCTAAACATAGTAGAGCAAATGTTCTGTGGTATGAGTGTGCCTCCTTTGGGTATATGCCCAAGAGTGGTATTGTTGGGTCTTGAGGTAGAGTGATTACCAATTTTCAGAGAAATTTACATACTGATTTCCAAAGTGGCTGTACATGTTTGCATTTCCAACCAGCAGTGGAGTAGTCGTCCACTTACTCCACATCCTCTTCAGCATAAGCTGTCATTAGTGTTTTTCATCTTGGCCATTTAGACAAGTATAAGATGGAATCTCAGAGTTGTTTTGATTTGCATTTCTCTGATGGCTAAGGATGTTGAGCAATTCCTTACATGTCTGTAGCCCATTTGAAATTCCTCTGTTGAGAGTTCTCTGTTTAGATCTGTACCCCATTTTTTAAATTGGATTATTTGGTGTTTTGATGTCTAGTTTGTTGAGTAGTTTGTATTTTGGAGATGAGCCCTCTGTCAGATGTGGGATTGGTAAAGATATTTTCCCATTCTGTTATTTTGTCTTATTGACGGTGTCCTTTGCCTTACAGAAGTTTCTGAGTTTCAGAAGGTCCTAATTATTAATTGTCAATCTCAGTGTCTGTGCTACTAGTGTTATATTCAGGAAGTGGTCTCCTGTGACAATGACGCCTTGAAAATTTCAGGCAAATGGATGGAGCTAGGAAAAAAACATCCTGAGTGAGGTAACCTAGACCCAGAAAGACAAACCCGGTATGTACTCACTCATAAGTGGATAGTAGATATAAAGCAAAGGATGATAAGTCTACAGTCCATAATTCCAGAGAAGTCAGAAAACAAGGAAGGCCTTAGGAGAGACATACATGGATTCCCCCTGGGAAGTGGAAATAGGCGAGAACTCCTGAGGAACTTAGGAGTGTTGGGGGAGGGTGAAGAGTGAGGAGGGTAGAAGGGGAGTGGGGAGGAGAACAGGAGAATTTGGGAAGGTGGAGTTGAGGGAAGGACAGAGAGGGAAAAGAAAAAAGATATCTTGAAAGAGGGAAACATTATGGGGCTAGCAAGAAATCTGGCACTGGGAAAATTCCCAGGAATCCACAAACTTGACCCCAGCTAAGAATCTAAGCAATAGTGGAGAGGATACTTTAACTGCCATTCACATGTAAGCAGATCGACGACTATCTTAATTGCCATCATAGAACCTGCATCCAGAAACTGATGGAAGCAGATGTAGAGATCTACAACTAAGCATTGAGTTGAGTTCCCAAATTTAAGTTGAAGAGAGGGGGGACCGATAATATAAGCAAAGGGGTCAAGATCATAATGGGAATATACACTGAAACAGCTGACCTGAGCTAACGGGAGCTCATTGATGATTGACAATGGGGGAACCAGCATAGGACCAAACTAGGCCCTCTGAATGTTGGTGACAGTTTTATGGCTGGGGCAGTCTGTGGGGCCACTGGCAGTGGGACCAGGATTTATTCACAGTGCTTGAACTGACTTTTTGGAGTCGATTCCCTTTGGAAGGATACCTTGTTTAGCATAGATACAAGGATGAGGGCCTTGGTCCTGCCTCAAATGATGTGACAGACTTTGTTGACTCCCCTTGGGAGGCTACTGCTGCTACAGGCCTCACCCTCTCGAGGAATGGATGAAGAGTGGGGTGGGGGAAGGTGAAAGAATGGGAGGGTGGAAAAGAGAGGGAACTGGGACTGATATGTAAAATGAAAAAAAAGATTGCTTAAAACATAAAATAAAAATAAGAACAACAACAGAAGAATAAGTGACTTTATTTCTCTTTTCTTTTGCAGATTATAATTATTTCATTTCCTCCTTTCTTTTCCTTCCTTAGCTTTTCAATATACTCCTCCTCACTCTCTTTTAAGTTCACGACCTTTTCCACTAATTGTTGTTACATAACACCCCCCCCACTCATCTCCTAATATATAACCTGCTCAGTTTCTATATTATTCCTTATATGTATGGTTTCAAG
This sequence comes from Chionomys nivalis, assembly GCF_950005125.1. Taxonomy (NCBI): domain Eukaryota; kingdom Metazoa; phylum Chordata; class Mammalia; order Rodentia; family Cricetidae; genus Chionomys; species Chionomys nivalis. The sequence goes on from NC_080088.1 coordinate 11,642,123, forward strand.
GAAGACCATTTGGTATTGGATAACCAATTTCTCCCCCTCTCATAATTCTTCTGTTGTCTGTAGATTTTTGTGTAGGGTTGAGGCCTCCTGATCTTTTCCTCATTCAGTTCAGCATGTCTATTGTTTTCCTTGTTCAGCTCATATTTAGGCAGTCGTGTTGATGAGACTCTATAGATGTCGTTTCTGAAATTACAAGGACTCCCAGTCTCACAGTAATCTCCTGGATCCTTTGGCTTTCATAATCAGTCCTCCCATGTCCTTCCTCAATATTCCCCGAGTTTTAGGTGCAGGAGTAGTTCTGCAAATATTACTGTTGGGACCGGGCTGCACAGTTCTGCACTTGGATTGGTTGTGGCTATCTGTATGAGTGCTCTGTTGCAAAGGGAAGTTTCCTAGTGAGGAGTGAAGACTGCACTCAATTATGGTTATTTCTTTGCTTTACAATAATATCTCTCATCATCCCATTTTTTTAGAGTTTGGAGGCATCTCTTCCATTCCAATTAGGCCATCCTCAGCTTCTTGGCTTCTTGTTAAATTTGTGGATAAATGCTAGGCCATTGTTGTTGCATAAAACATCCCCAAAGATGTGACAAAGCACAGACAAATGAGGCAAAATGTGTTTAGAGGTGCTGTGATTTGATTCATATTACACAAAGTCCCAATCAAGGGACAGTAATGTACTTTTAGAATTCAATCCATCTTAAATCTGTCACATTTCTGTTTAAAGCTTGACATCTTCCTGAATTATATTTGGCAGATTTTATAACGTTATGGGAGAAAAACAGTTACTAACAATTCATGTTGAACACATTTAATTAATTTAAATATAGCTTAAATCTTTTGCATACTGTCAGAGTTTTCTTCCAAGGGAGCACATGTTTGAAAATAAAAAGGAGGTACATTTTAAATTATGAATAAAATGAAGACATTTGAAGAAAATGTCCCAAGGCCTGAACTCAAAGATACTAATTAGTTCTTTATCAGTTCAGCATGTTTTGCCAAAACAATCTTTTGCTTGACTTTAATCTTGTTTTTCAGTGAAGAGCAGTTTTTGGATGTCTTTCATGAAGAAGTGGAAGGCAAAACAGGGAAAAAATAGAGCTGAGAATTATTTGTATATGACGTGACAATGGTTGGGCTATGGTTACTCCTCAAAGTAGCAGCCCCTTACAGATTTTACACAGCTGTCCATGGAGATAACCATGTACGTGCATCTCTGCTTGGGTTTTCATAATGCCACCATGGCAAGTGGACTCCATACATTCCCCCCATTCTACACTATCTCACACAGTCAGAACACTGGTGAGCCTCTATGGAAATAGACAAAGGTGTAGGCAAAGGTATATACATCTATGGATACAGACAATCTAATCCAAAAAAATTAGAGGAAAGGTGTAGCGAAAGAGAAAGCAAAGGGATATATGGAGAATGTGCCATCCTAGGAAAGAATATGAAAAGAAATGAGTATGTAATTTTGATGTGGGTAGTGAGTCTCAAAGGTTGAGATTTACATGTAAATATATATCAGTATCAATAAAACTCAACTTCTAGAGAGGATTTCTTTTTAGCTTGCAGATAGTCTCCTTATTGTTTTCTCCTCACATGACCTTCCCTTAGCAGAACACAAAAGCTTTGCTCCCTGGTGTCTCTTTGAGAAGGACATCAGGCATGCTATAGAAGGACCTCTCTCGTTTTTCATGCTACATTTCATTTTTCTTTAAGGACCCATGTCAAACATAATCACTTAGGTTTAGGGTTTTCACATGAATTTGGGTGAAGTGTGTGATGATTTATTTCATGAGGTTCTCTGAGTCACCTTCAATGAAATCTAAAAACCTAAGAATCATAGGAAACCAATGCTAAATTGTTTTTTTTTTATTGTTTAGACTTCAATAAACAACCTAAGAAAGTTATGAAATGTTGGCCCAGGATAATAGTTATGAAAATCTGAATGGATCCATTTAGCTGGATTAGAAAAACATGGCTCTTAATTAGAACGATCTCCAGGCAAAATGGTTGTAGTTAAGACAGCTGTCTATATAAGAGAAAGTGTCTAAGATATGAATTTTTAGAGTGTGATTAATTTTGGCAGTTTGTTAAACTTCAGCCTGTATTTCTCAGAAAAGCATCATCCTGTATCTTTAAATCTTGTTATTTTAAGAATTGTGTACTTTGTGATTGTGTGGGTTATGAGCATCACATCATGTGTGTTTGATGCCTGCAGAAGTCTGAAGATAATGGAATTTCAGGTGGTTGTGAATTCCCTGATGTGGGTGTTGGGAACCAAACTTGGTTTGTTCTTAACACGTGCGTCTTCTCAACATCATCCTGTATCTCACTAGGATCCTTTTAAAATAAAAGATTAGAAAGTTACAACACACGGAGAACATCAAATGGTATTCTTTTTTGAAATTTTGGGGGTAAACATTGTTCACCTTCCACAGTTTTAGTTCCCCTTTCTTTCTGTTTTGTTTGAACTTAGTCCCCTAGTCATTATACTGGCTGATTTGAAAAGCTGGACAACAGTAAATAACTAGGGTATATTGTAAATATATTTTACAACAGTGTTAAGTGTTGCTGTTTTTCACCCTCCTTTCAGTGATATTGAGGCATCCTCTTTGACATGTACAGGAAAAGTTCAGTTCTATTCTCATTTCTACATTCCTGCAAATTCTAGAAAACAAAATCCAGGATAAATTCCTTTACATATTCTATCATGCTTTCTTAGTACCATCTAGAGCTTATAAATACAATCTATAATCTTTCTTCTGTCAGTATTATACCAACACACAAAGCCTTTTAATTTCCAAGTAAAGAGCACAAAATTGTCTTCAGCTTAATGAATGACCACATACTATTTACCAGAGAAGGTTATAGTCACTTGTAATTTTGTTATATAAAGTTTTATTACTTTGGTGTGATTTCGTCTTTTTAAAAAATGTTTTATTTATTGAATTTTGTCTCTGGAGTTTTCCTGAGAACTACATCAATTTTTAAAATCATTCTTATTTTAATTTACTACCAAGGAAAAGGGTATTCAGAAAGGTTATCTTCTGCCATTGGCAGTGGTTCAAACTCAAGTTCATATCTCTTAAGAGTGAATATATTATGACATGCTGTATTTCCAAAATTTAATGTTTAGTAATGAACTAAAGTTAAACAATATACAAATATAAATACCAAATTGGTTTCCTTTTCTTATAGCTGTGGTTTTGAAAACCACACAGTATCACTCAAGGAACTAACTAAATGAAAAGTTCTGTGCTTTAGCCCAGTCTTGTGATTAGATTCATATAAAATTATCAGCAAAAGGAACTAGATTTTCTAGATATTTTCAAAGACCCATGTTCGCATTCAAAACTGTTTTTTTTTAATCCTTCTCTGTGGGAGATTTTGGCTTTGTTTTCTTGGGCGTTGGGTCACTAAAATTAGTCCTGTGTCTGTGTGCTTTCAGACTCCCTCTTTGCCATGTCTGTATTGGAAAACTAAATGTGGCAATTCATTTTGCTTACTAAGGAATTTTGTTATTCATTCTGAAGTACTAGTGACATTTATGGAACAAATCCTTAAAAACTGTGACCTTGCAAGCTTCCAAACTCTTACCTATGGAAAGTTTGCAGTAGGCAAAATGCCAATACAGTTATTTTAATTAGTAAACATTCTTGATCAGGAAGGAAAAGTTTCACATTTCTCTATATGTGAAGTGAAATATTAACAAATTATTATTATTTCTTCTTAAAAAGCCAAAATAACCCCTTTCTCTATTTCAAAGTTGAATAGGGAGAAGCCTCAGCTTTGATTGTTGTATGGCAGCTAGTTACTATTAAATCTAATCTTCATTGCAGTGGGTCTATATTTACCTGCACGAATATGTTCAAGGTATTTTTTTTTATTACATAAGACATGTCCTTCTGTTGAATTAGAGTGTGGAGCATCACAACTCAGGAACAGTTTGTTCAGCCCATCTCCATAAGAGCAAGCCTTAGACATTTTAAGCAGATTCACAACAGAGATAATTTTGTATTGCCGTAGGGTATAGTTGGCATCTCTACAAGAGACTTTGCACTCACGTATTTCATATGCACAATATTGCACAAATGTCTTTTATGTGTTTTTCTTCATTGTAAAATCCAGAATCAGGGTGAACAGCTCATGAAGTAGATAAAATTAGTGGAGAACAAATAGACGACTACTAAGCATCTCTGAGCCAGTGTTGGTGAGTGGCACCTGGAATCTGAACGTCTTTAATAGGATTCAGGAAGGGGTCAGGAGTGAGGCAGCTTCTTCACTAGGAACCACAGTAGCTTAGGCTGCTGTTTAAAATTATTTCTATTGTGTGCCCACATTATGTCAGAAAAGTTATCCACCCTTTTTACCCACACATAGATCATTTCTGCATCTTCAACTCTTTCTTTTAAATCATATGTGTAATACTGTGAATGGATTCTATCATTTTCTTTCTCCAAGAATGATTTTTTAAAGAAATCAGTATTTTTCTTTTTTTTTTCTTTTCTTTTTTTTTTTTTTTTTGGTTTTTTCGAGACAGGGTTTCTCTGTGGTTTTGGAGCCTGTCCTGGAACTAGCTCTTGTAGACCAAGCTGGTCTCAAACTCACAGAGATCCGCCTGCCTCTGCCTCCCAAGTGCTGGGATTAAAGGCGTGCGCCACCACCGCCCGGCGAAATCAGTATTTTTCAAAGAAATATTCCTGACAGACAGAGTAAACATATTTCTATGAAATACAACTGAAAACTTGGTTAGTATTTATGAAATAAACACATAAAAGCTACAAGATATATAGAAGAAGCCAGATTAGCTAAGATTTAGACTTAAAAATGACATGGTGGAAAATTCTCTTAGTCTTCTGTGTTCCCTGTACATGAGTCTTAGAAATAAAGAGGATTAGAATTCTCAGAAATCATAAAAAAATCATAGAATCTCCATTTAAAAGAAAACTTTTGTATAAAGTCTGCTATTCTCTGACCAAATACCAGAGATAATGGTGGTGCCTACCCCATGCCCTAGTCAGCAAAAAATAAGGAGGAAGATTTGATTTCCATTCTTGCCTTACTAGTAAGTAAAGTTGTTCTCCAAACTTTCACAAGAGGGACGCCAGAGAAAGCTAAGCAGGAAGCTGTAATTTTCCTTCCTGCTAAGACTGATCAGCTGCCCTGGCACCTTTACTAGCATCAAGGATTACCACTAAGGGAATTTGAGCTTCCACACTTACCCAGCCATAAAGAAAACTACCCACATTCTTTCTAATCATGCCAGGAAAGCTACAGTGGTATTAGGGATTACTGCCTCAAAAGCTTGAGATTTCACACTCATCCAACAATAAAGATAACACTGCCATTTTCTTTACAATGTTGCCAGGGAAAGTTCAGAAGAGAATTGAGACTTCCATCATTGTCCACATTCTCCTCTGTAGTATTATAAAGGACACACCAGAGGAGGCCACAAAGCTCACCTACTTCTTTTCATCAGGATAACATATGCTAATGATCGGTGGGAAAATCTAATGCCCCCATCCTATATTATATAATAAAAACTATTCTTTCTATCCTTCGAGTGTTAATGGAACTTAAGTTGAAGATCTGAAATTTTACCTTTATATATACCACACCCTCCTTCAAAATATCTCAGTTTTGATCCCAGCAGAAGTCCAATAAAACATGTCAGAACCACGAAGGTTTTAAAGAGTATCACTTACTATGGCAACAACTATGGAGATTTCTAACAGAATGAAAAAATACAGTCAGTGGATGCCAAGACTAAGAAAAGGGAGATGATAGGACTCAAGAACCCCAAATTATGTGCAGTCATCTACAATTTTCCTTCAACAAGCAGATAGAACCATGTTGGAACGAATAAAAAGTAAGAAGCCACTTTGGTGAAAAAAACAATAAGCCAAGAAGACGTAAATAAAATAAAAATAAAAATAAATTGGAGCTGTAGAGACACTCAGAAGTTGAGAATGCTTGCTGTTCTATAGGATCCAATACCCATGCTGGTAATTACTAATCATCATAGAAATACAAACTGAAACCAAAAGATATCATCTCGTCATGTTTATAATGACTATTATCAGAAGGCAAAATATCTCTGCATGGTACAGATGTGAAGAAATGGAAGTGCTCACACATCTATCCTGAGAATGCTCATTTAGTGTGGACATTATGTAAGGCAATATCAATACTACTTTTAAAAAGCCAGAAATATAGCTACTATATATTTTACACAATATACTACTTGATATACAAACCCCAAAAGATTTAAAATCAGTGTGTTAGAGAAACCTGAATTCTTCTATTTATTGTAGCTATCTTTAAAGCTATATAGATTTAGATTAACTTATCTATTTATTTGTGGATGAATGAATGAAGAATTATGGTATATTTACTAATTTACTCAGTTGCTATTATTCAGCAATTAAAAACATTACATTTTGTTATTTGCAGATATATAGATTGAAATGGGAAAAGTGTAAAGTCAGTCATTAAAGGGCAAAAAGAGCCCTCATGCTTTTACTTACATTTAGACATTAAAAGATTGATTAAGGAAGTATAGCTTAGAATATCAGTTCTCAGAGAGTAAAGAAGGTTTCTGGATCAGACTTGAAATCCTCCTTCCCAGGCACTAGTTTTCATGGTATGGTAAAGCATTATGCAAGTTTCCAAACAGGGAAAAAACTGATAGTCCTACCCAGCTATATTTCTATAGACCAGGAAATGACCATCATCACATGATAACCTAAGGGTTCAGTAGGAGCATGTGTCCCTTGGTGGTAAACAGCAACTCTCTACTTGTACTTAAGATCCGTTCTCTGATGACAATTGGATTAGGCACCAATTTGGTCACAGGAGATGGACATTTCAGGCTACTTATCCACAATCACTAGGATAATTAGGGTCCTTCCCATGGATTCCTGGGAGATTCTGTTGTACATAACTGACAACCAGGCAGCCTACATGAAACTGACTTAGGCACTCTGCATGTATGCTACAATTATATAGCTTGGTTCTCTTATGGGACTCCTAACAGTGGGAACAGGAGCTGCTCCTACTCTTTTACTGACTTTTGGGATCCTACTTCTCATACTGGTTCGCCTTGCCCAGCCTTAGTTTTACTGCACCTTGATTTGCCATATTTTACTGATATTCATAGGAGAATACCCTTTTCTGGATGGAGATGAGGAGGGGGGAATAGGAGGGTGATGGGGGAATGGAAGAGAGGAATTGGGAGGGGAAGTTGGGGGTAGGGTGAGGCTGTGGTTTGGGTGTAAAATAAAAAGACGGCTTTTCTTAAAAAGGAGATCATTTCAACACAAGGATTATGCACTGGAAACCTAGCCAATTATCTAGGACTTGTGAAGTCATGAGTCCTGGATCACAGTCTACAACCACCATTTACTAAACCAGTATAATTCCTAGCTAGATTTTAAATATCTATCCTTATACCACAGAAAAATGTAGTACTTAGAAGGTTTGGAAGGAAGATTTTTTTTTATATACTTTATTTATTTATTTATTAAAGATTTCTGTCTCTTCCCCGCCACCGCCTCCCATATCCCTCCCACAATCAACTCCCCCTCTCTCATCAGCTCTAAGAGCAGTCAGGGTTCCCTGCCCTGTGGGGAGTCCAAGGACCTCCCACCTCCTTCCAGGTCTATTAAGGTGAACATCCAAACAGCCTAGGCTCCCACAAATCCAGTATGTGCAGTAGGATCAAAACCCAGTGCCATTGTTCTTGACTTCTCAGCAGTCCTCATTGTCCGCTATGTTCAGTGAGTCCGGTATTATCCCATGCTTTTTCAGACCCAGTCCAGCTGGCCTTGGTGAGTTCCCGAAAGGACATCCCCATTGTCTCAGTATGTGGGTGCACTCCTCATGGCTCTGAGTTCCGTGCTTGTGTTCTCTCTCTGGAAGGAAGATCGTTAAATGAACACTAGGATAGAGTTGGTAAGAAGAACAACTTCTAACTTTCTACAGAACAGTAGATAGCTACAGTTATCTGGAATAACTGATTACATACTTCAAAATGACTAGTAAAGATGATTCTAAATCATCCCAAAGGAAATAAGTATCTGATATGGTCATTAAGCACTATATACATACAATACTTATTACACTGTACCACATAAACATGTATAATTACTATGGGTCAATGAAAAATAATACATATATGTATATTTAAAAATATATATTTAAAAATGACTTTAGAGTTGAAAAATATGACAATTGAACTGAAAATTTATTATCATTATTAATAGCAGACACAAAAGAAAGAATGTAAGCCAGAAACAGGGAATAATTAATTGGTGGGAAGGGTTAAATAGATTGAAATGAAACAATATAAAAATTTTATTAGGTGACTTGGAGATAGCATTGACTTAAGATGATGAATACATGCACACTATGAAAATGTTCAGACGAGAATGGGGAGAAAAAATTGGAATATATTTAAACAATTTGCAGGTCTTGATAGATTAGCAACTGCATTATATTTTGAATATGGTCTAGATAAAATCACACTATCAAAAGACTCAGAGGCATTATGCAAATGAAAGCAAAGTCATACCAAGAATGATGTCTATATAAATGAAAACACAGAGTCGGAAAAACCTAACTTTGTACCCATGGGACAAGAAAGCACAAAACTGACAGCATAAGAAATTGAAAGGATAAGAAAATAAATGTTAGATTAGAAAGAGATAAGATAGAAGAACTAAAAACAAAGAAAAGTTAAACATAACCTAGAGTTGTTTGAAAAGAAAATAAAAAGTCACAAACTGAAGAGCAGTCAGGGTTCCCTGCACTGTGGAAAGTCCAAGGTCCTCCCCTCTCCATCTAGGTCTAGGAAGGTGAGTATCCAAACTGGCTAGGCTCCCACAAAGCCAGAACATGAAGTAGGATCAAAACCAAGTGCCATTGTCCTTGGCTTCTCATCAACCCTCATTGTCCGCCATGTTCAGAGAGTCCGGTTTTATCCCATGCCTTTTCACCTCCAGTCTAGCTGGTCTTGGTGAGCTCCCAGTAGATCAGTCCCTCTATCTCAGTGGGTGGGTGCACCCCTCGCTGTCTTGACTTCCTTGCTTATGTTCTCCCTCCTTCTGCTCCTCATTGGGACCTTGGGAGCTAGAGAGGGAGGGGAAAAAGAGTGGGAGGAGCGGAGAGGAGTAGGAGGAGGGGGAGGGAAATGGGAAGCTGGGAGGAGGCGGAAATTTTTTTTTCAATAAAAAAAAAAAAAAAGGTAAAAAAAAGTCACAAACTGTTAGCCTAACCAAAGAAAGATAGAAAGGAAGGAAGAATGAGAAAGAAAGAAAGAGATAAAAGAAAGATGAAAAAAGTCGACAGAGAGGCAAAAGGAAAGAATAAAGATTCAAATAAATCAAATCAAAGACACATTACAACAGAAGTTTTGGAAATTAAAGGATTTTTAGGAGACTAAAAAAAGCTATACTATATATCCACAAGTTAGATAACGTAGAGGAATAAATGAATAATTCTAAAAATATACAACCTTCACAGACTAAATAATGAAGGCCTAGGAAGTCTCCATAATACTTTACATAATATAGATTTGAGTTAGTAACAAAAATCTCTCAATGGAGTAAAGTCCAGGATGAATTGCTTTGCTTTTGAATTCAATTAAACTTTTAAGGGGAAATTCAAGTCAATCCTTTTCGAATTGTTTCAAAAAACATGGAAAAAACCACTCATTTTACAAGACTATTTTAACAACTATACAAGGCAGCACCTCAATTATTCAAAACTTAAAATTATCATTGCTGTGTAACATAGCAACCTCACTCTTTAATGTTTATCCAAAAAATTAAATTAAGATTTTATGAAGGTTCCAGTAACCATATGTTTCTGTATCAATATTCATGATACCCAAAATATGGAAACAACATATATGTCTATCAACAAGTGGCAGAAGAAATGCAGAATGTTTACACAACCTGGAAAGTATTGCATACAACTACCAGGAACAGATACTACTATCTATGATTAAATGGATGAATCTTGATATTATGCTCAGAGCAACAGTTTTATTTAAAAATTTTCATGTCATTATACGTTATATATTAAGTATAATCTCTCATACCATTCTATCCTACCAAGGATGTTCTTTGATCCCTTATACTGTTTTAGTTCTATTTTCATGTAACATATATGACTTTATATATCTTTATAAGATATCCAATTATAATAAAGGAAAACCTTATAATGACTTTCCAAGACTGTGTAAACTCATTTAATAAGATTATATTCAGGTACATGCATTTTTTTGAAAATAGCATCACTTATTTATGGCTAAAAAAAATCCATTTTTTGTACATTCAACTGTTACTAGGCATCCATACTTATTTCATAACTTAACTATTATGAATGGTGCTGCCCGTAGCTTTACCAGTGTTTAGATTTGTTTCAATTTTGTTTTAGATTTATTTTCTTTGTGATCATCATTCTGATGATGGAATCTTGATGTACTTTTGGCTTTCATTTCTCTGGAGCTTAGTGAAACTAGCCTTTTATATAAGCTTACTGGATATTTGCATTTCATTTTTAATAACCTTTCATTTCATTAACTCATTTACTGATTTTCTTCTTTGATTTCTTATTGTTTAGTTTTATTTTCTAGTTCTAGATATTTACCTCTGCCACAAGTAGAGCTAGCAAAGATATTTCTCCCATTGTGTTGGCTATTTACTCAACTGTACCTTTCATGGTACTGAAGCTTTGTGATGTCATGGCATTCTGTTGGTCAATCACTGGTCTTACTCTTGAGCATCTACAGTCCTACTGAGAAAAATCTTTGAGTATGCTATATCTTGAAGTGTCTTCTTTAATTTTTCATTTAATAGTTCTAGAAGTTCAGGTCTTACTTTCAAATCTTTGGATTTATTTAGAGTGGTTGTTGTACAGTGTTTTAGATAGGGATCAACTTTCATTCCTCTATATTTAGGTATCTAGCATTTCCAGCGTTATACTACTGGGTCTTATATTTTATTGCAATGATACACATGTATGTTTTTGTTCCAGTATTGTGTTGTTTCTGTTATTCTGGCTATATAACCTAAAATCAGGCATGGTGATAACTCTAGTATTAATATTTTTTTACTCAGGATTTCTTTGGCTACCTAATGCCTCCAGCAAGCACCAAGATCAAAACATTAAAAAAAGAATCTCAACTAAAATAGGAAGACATGATTGGTTGTATATTAGTTAAATGCCTGTACTACTCTTTCTGAGGCTCTATCTGGGTTTAGTTCTCTGCACTCAGAATGAGAAGTTCAACTGCATGTAATTCCAAACTCCATTGATCTGAAGATTTCTACCAGCACCTGCACTAACATTATACAGAAACATATATACATAGCTAAAAATAAAAGAAGTCATATAGTAGACCAAGCCCAGACTCATTCACTACTGAATTATACCAGACCATCAAAGAAGATCTAAACCTATAATTCTAAAGCTACATTACTTTCATACCCAAACCAAATAAAAATACAACAATAAAGAATATTATAGATAAATCTCCCTAATGGACATAGTTACAAAAATTATCAATAACATAATTTTCAAACTGAATTCACAAAGCTCACTCACCATGATCAAGTTGGCTTCAATCAAAGATGTAAGGATGGTTCAACATTCACAGATCAATTAAAACAATATGTTGTGCAACTAAGAGAGGCAGAAATTACTTGTTCTCAATATATGCAAAGTATTTTAACAAAATTTATCATTCCTTCATGAATCAAGAAGAGACACGGAATAAGAAGAACACATTTCAACAAAACAAAGGCAAATTGGGAGAAAAACCCCTGTATTACAGAAAACAGAAGAAACACTACTTTACAGAAAACAGCAGAAAAATCAAAGCATTTCTACTAAAGTCAGAAACAAGGCAAGCAAAGCAAATTCACTTTCTCCATTATTATTCAATGTAATGTTTGAAAACCTTCCTAGGGACATTAAGATAAGGAACTAAAACAAAAACAAATAGTAAAGGAAGAGGTCAAGGAAACTCTCTTTGCAAGTGATATAATTCAGTAAATAAGAGGTCCTAAAGACTCTATCAGCAAGCTCTTTGTTTGAGCACTTTTAACAAAGTGGCCAAAGACACAATTAATACACAAAAATCCATATTTTTTCTATGAACAATGACAAATGCACTGAGACATAATCAGAGAAACAATGTCATAAACAATTTATCAACAAAGACTCTGAAATAAACCTAATAAAAGAAATAAAAGACCTTTACAAAGAAAACCTTAGAACACAGAAGAAATTGAAGGCATGAGAAAATGTCAAGGATGGAAATCCCATGTTAAAGGATTTAGAAGAATTCATATTGTAAAAATGCCTACCTTACCAAAAGTCATGTATAAATTTGATTTGATTCTCATCAAATTATAATGGCATGAATCACAGAAATAGGAGAAATATCTTAATGTTCATATGGAAACACACAAGATTATGGACAGGCAATGCTTCTACTTCAGTTCTGCTTATCTCATTAATTTTGAGCTCTCTATTTTGAAACGGGGTCATCAATAATGACAGATAGGCATTTTCCTCTAATATTGTTGGGTGTCTTGTGAATTTTTTATTTAATTTTTTTTCCTTTTTCAAACCAGCCCCAGTTCCCCTTCTGTTCCCTTTTTTCAATACCACCCCTTTTGTGGGATAATGTTCCTGTACACTGTAAAGATTTGTCAGTCATATTGGTTTAATAAAATGCTAATTGGGCAGTAGCCAGGCAGGAAGTATAGGTGAGACAACCAGACTAGGAGAATTCTGGGAAGAGAAAAGGTAGAGAGTCATCAGCCAGACACAGAGGAAGCAAGATGAGAATGCCTTACTGAGAAAAGGTACCCAAGACACATGGCTAAACATAGACAAGAATTATGGGTTAATTTAAGTTGCAAGATCTAGTTAATAATAATCTTGAGCTAATAGGTCAAACAGTGTATAATTAATATAAGCTTCTGTGTGTTTCTTTGGACTGAATGTCTATGGGATTGGGTGGGACAGAAACTTACGTCCACCCCCCATCCACTCTTCAGAGGAGGGTAAGGCCTCCCGTGGGGAGTCAACAAGGTCTGGCATAACAAATTGAGGCAAAAACCTCTTGTCTTGTGATTTTTAACTAAAGATTTTCTTTCAAATTAAATTGGGGAAATATTTCCTATATTTAAAATATTTTATGTATTTCTCTTTCTGCTTTCATCATAAAACTCCTACTTGTATGGTATGCTTGTTACTTCTACATCCATTGAACTCTGTCTTTCTCAGAAAGGCTAACCTCAGCTGATTTACTACCAGAGTTATTATTTCCTTTTATTGCTGAGATAAATGTGTCACTTTGCTTATGTTGTGATGTTTTATGTTTTAATTTTCATTCTAGTCTCTCAAATTTCTTTTCTTAATTTGAATTTCATTATTGTTTATTTTTGTGAAACATTGTTCCTAAACATCCTTTTACTTTTAGTGAGCTTCTTGTGTGTGTGTGTGTGTGTGTTAGTCCCATTCTTTTGAATAAGTTATACTTATTGAAATATGAATATTTATACCGTATTCTGAATACTCTGTTTATCAAGTTCTGCTTTCCTAAAGTTTTGCTTTTGCTCTTTGTGTATCTGAACTGTTTTTCTTAAGTTTGTGTTCTTTGTCATGTGCACACATACAAGTCACTAGTCATGGAACTTGGTCACAGATTATTGATTTTTAAAAACATCCTGTAACTGATTCATCTCTCCAACATCTCTGAGGAACTTTTCTCACATGTTGGACTTCACTGTGTCCTGAACACCAGCACTTCATTAAGACTTGTAAGTCAGCCATTGTTTTCTATGTGAAAAAAGTCTGATACCATGTGGACTACAACAGTGATCATTCTGACAAGAAATAATGATGCAGCAGTGGCATAGGAGTAACCAACCACTCTCTGATTAGAGTTGGGGTCTACTCTACAAGTTGAAAACCATTCCTGGAACCATAAATAGGCCTAGGACCTGTGGCAGGACAAGTTCTAAAACCTAAGGAAGAGACAGCTACTGTTGCTGTTCTAAGTGGACATAATATTAAACAAACTGGAATAACTTATAATATTTTAAAATACTTCTAATAATGCCACAAACTTATTGATTAGTGCATCTGTCAATCCTCATCAGAGAAGTTTTCTTTTGCAGTATATATCAGGTAACATAGAGGCTCAGCTAGTCAAGGTACAGAGAATACCAGACAATGAAATACTCAGGCAAAAATAAGACATTTATATCACACCCATCCTTCTAAAGTTTGGAATCTATTGTGGAAGAGGAAATGGGGAAAAAATCAGAGATGGTGGATGATGATGAAACAATAATGCTTTCTGGACAGAACAGGGCAGATACATATGCAAATTCACAGCAATTAAGACAGCATGCTCAAGACAAAATTCTCCTTGGAGAGTGGAAGTAGGCACAAACTCCCAGACCTAACTAAGAAGCTACTAGTAACTGATAGCTATAGAGTGAAAGGAGTCCGTTCTTTTAAGGATTCAGTCCCCTGGTAAGTTGACTATTGTTTAGTGATGACTCACATATCTAAGAATATATGAAGAACACAAGTTAGATTTATGGAGAGACAGCAGAAAATTAGAGAGGTGGGGAAGAGGAAATGTACCAGGGAGGAGCTTGGAGAAAGAATAAATATGACAAAAATTGATCATAGGAAGTTCTCAAGGAACTATTAAAAAGTCTACAAACCACAAAATAAAAACAATAACAAAGAAATGCAAAGCAAAGCAATTGAATGGTTTATCTATTTTTAGTTATTAAATTGGGCAATTTATTTTGAAATAGGTTTCAGAAGTGCTTCCTAATCCGTGCAGGGTAGTATATTTGTTACTACAAAACCCTAATTCTTAACTTCTTTTATTGTCATTGTGTGTCTTCTTGGAGGACACCTTACCTTGGAAAGTAATTGTTTTAGAGGCTAATTAAATATGTTTTTAAAAAATATGTGTCTTTAGGGAAAGATATATTTTAAATAATAATAATATTCATGAATTTCTAAAACTGACATAGCCTCACATACATGGCAAAATTTAATGGTGTTGTGCTGATACAGTGAAGACAAAACACTGAGTATATCCTCACATGGAAAGGCTTGTTTTAAAGAATGAATCTGTTGTTTCCATGGCAACTCATTTGAACGAGTCTCTGGCTGATTTGTCAGCATACTCTCTAACTGTGTGTGAGGGCATGTAAATTTTCACATCCAATCAAAATTCTAATGGGATGAATCACAGAAAAACAGATGTTCCCTGATTTGTAGATATTCAGCTTGCAAATGTTTAATGGTAGAATGATAGAAAAACAACATACATTTAGCAGAAGTCATTGTTCCAATGTTAATGTTTTCTGAGGACAGTGATATGAATTCACTATTCTCTTGAGATGCTGAACAGCATCACTAATCTGAACCCCTGAGTCATGTGAGGGTAAACTGAATATTTTATAGTTAAGTGTTAATATGATATTTAGTAAATAAGATGTGTTAAATGCATTTTGACTCATGTTTTAATATAATTTCAATGAGTCACTAAGGCACAACCTGTAATAAGATAAGGGACATATGAATACTTATAAATGTACTACAATTCATTTGTGGAAACAAAGGAATGAGAATGACTAAAATAACATTTAAAAGACAAGAAAAAGTTAGGGACTGGAAAGGTGGCACAGCAGTTAGGAACACATTGATATTCCAGATGATTTGGGCTCAGCTCTTTCATAGTGGATCACAACCATCTGTAACTTAAGTTCTAGGGTATCTGAAGTTCTCATCTGATCTCTGTGAACACCAGATATATAAAGAATCCCTCAGATGACACACATTGAAAGTTTAGTACCAAAGGCAATATTAAGATATTGTCAGATGAAAATGACACTAATTTTGTTTGTAAAGCTAACTCATTGGTGTGTTAATAGCTGAATGAGATATCAGAAAGTAGGGCCATGTTGGAGAAAGTCAGTTGCAGATGACATGCCATTGCTGAATATGCCGGTCTGTTGTTGCTTCCTGTATCTCTGCTCCCCAGTTACCATAAAGTGCACTTATTATCCTTCACTTGTTCATATATATATATATATATATATATATATATATATATATGTTCCTATATATATTATCTTTCACTGGTTCCTATATATATCTCTGACTTGATGTAGACCTGTCCTACTTTACTATTGTGTTTGTCCTAAAACATCTATACTTCGGGCAAAAGGAGGTTAATCCATCTTACAGTTCTGGTTAACATTCATTATTATAGGGAAATCAAGATAGGAGCTTCAAACACTAGTCATAGGACATCAAAAGTCAAGAGCATAGAGGAATATGCATATAGGGTTAGTTGGTTACTTGCTTTCTTACATTCAGCTTGCTTTCTCCCTTTAATAAAGTTCAGGAGCACATGTTTAGGGGATGGTACCTCCATAGTTGGGTGGGGTTTTGCACATTTGTTAAAATAATATGGTCGAGGATAAGCCTATAGGCCAGTTCAGTATGGACAATCTGTCTTTGAGGTTCTCTTCCCATCTGATTCTTGGTTGTGTCAAGTTGACAATCAAAGTTAGCCATTATTGTGCCTAATTGAGACAGTCTTGCTTACTACGAAACCTTTCAATAGGAGCCAAATTTTCTTCTTCAAGTTGTTTTCCTTAGGTTTTCTTCCACAGTAACATAAGCTACTACAAAAGTTGGTAACTAAACATGGGGCTATGGATCAAAAACTGTCCTTAAGAATACATAATTGCCCATCCTCCCCTTCTCACTTTTCTCTCCCCATCTCCCCTTACCCCCATCCCACCCCATCCCCAAGATCCCAATTTTTTGCCTGGCAATCTTGTCTACTTCCCATATCCAGGAGGATAACTATATGTTTTTCTTTGGATTCACCTTCTTATTTAGCTTCGTTAGGATCACAAATTATTGAATCAATGTCCTTTATTTATGGCTAGAAACCAATTATGAGTAAGTACATCCCATGTTCATCTTTTTGGGTCTGGGACACCTCACTCAGGATAGTGTTTTCTATTTCCATCCATTTGCATGCAAAATTCAAGATTTCATTCTTTTTTACCGCTGAGTAGTACTCTAATATGTATATATGCCACACCTTCTTCATCCATTCTTCCATTGAAGGACATCTAGGTTGTTTCCAGGTTCTGGCTATTACAAATAATGCTGCTATGAACATAGTTGAACAAATGCTTTTGTAATATGATAGGGCATCTCTTGGGTATATTCCCAAAGGTGGTATTGCTGGGTCCTGGGGTAGGTTGATTCCGAATTTCCTGAGAAACCGCCACACTGATTTTGGGATGGTTGGGATAAAGGAAGGGTGGATATGGGAGCAGGGAAGTATATATCTTAATTAAGGGAGCCATTTTAGCATTGGCAGAGACTTGAACCTAGAGGGGCTCCCAGGTGCCCAGGACAATGTTCCCAGTTAGTTCCTTGGGCAGCTGAGGATAGGGAACCTGAAATGGCCCTATCCTATAGCCATACTGATGAATATCTTGCATATCACCATAGAACCTTCATCTGGCGAAGGATGGAGATAGAGACAGAGACCCACATTGGAGCATCGGAATGAGCTCCCAAGGTCCAAATGAGGAGCAGAAGGAGGAAGAACACGAGCAAGGAAGTCAGGACCGCGAGGGGTGCACCCACCCACTGAGACAGTGGGGCTGATCTATTGGGAGCACACCAAGGCCAACTGGACCAGGACTGAAAAAGCATGGTATAAAATCGGAATCTCTGATCATGGCGGACAATGAGGGCTGATGAGAAGCCAAGGACAATGGCACTGGGTTTTGATCCTACTTCACGTTCTGGCTTTGTGGGAGCCTAGCCAGTTTGGATGCTCACCTTCCTAGACCTGGATGGAGGGGGGAGGACCTTGGACTTTCCACAGCGCAGGGAACCCTGACTGCTCTTCGGACTGGAGAGGGAGGGGGAGAGGAGTGGGGGAGGGGGAGAGAGATGAGGAGAGGGGGAGGGAAATGGGAGGCTGGGAGGAGGCGGAAATTCTTTTTCAATTAAAAAATATACATTATTGCATAATGTGAATATATTAGCTTTTAGGGAAAGAGCAATTACCTTCAGAGATATTAACCATTTGCTCAAGATTATAAAACTCAAAGTGCAGAAATGAATACAGAAGTTTCCTTCTGAAATCTTTTGTTCTTCTTAGAAACTTGGCTAGGAACCAAAAAGGAAGGAGGAAAGAAATGGCTGTGTTCAGCATGATAAAACCTTAAAATTAGCTCTTTCATATGATTCTCTGTCTAATAAAGTTTTGATCAATAACATATGACCACAATCTCAAATAATTTAGTATTATATTTCCTTACACTAATAAAATTAAATAAACTAATCCTATTAATAACTTTAGCATGGCAGTATTTTTGTTTTGTAGCTGCCGATTTACCAGAGTCTTCAACTACAACCATTTGCCTCTTGAGTGAAAGGAACAAAATTGTTGTAGGAATGGGAACATAGAGTTTGTGTTCTAATAGTGGGTGTAGTAAGAGTTATACTCAATATTTCAGTATCATTTTTTTCTAATGCACACTACACATCAGCAAATTGATTCTTAGTAGACAGTTATTTTTTTTCTTTCTATTTTTAAAAGTCATTAAGTAAAGCTTCTTGGAAGGAATCTCTGTCCTAACTATTCTACTATTGAAAGTAAATGGGGAAGAAATGTCCTTGAAGACAGTGTTTCCTTCTGTGGTATGATTTTGAGAAATTTAAATAAATATAGTCAGTCAGTATCATAGAGAAAATATGTTTTCTTTGTCCATTCCATAATCAGATTCAAATCTAGTAGTCATGTATCCATACCACTTCATATTGAAAAGGGTAGGGTGGTAAATTACTTTCTTTCAATTTGCCATTGAATTGCAGTATAGTTTATTAGTATAGCATTACAAAATTCAATTATCCACATAGACATTTTTATATATAAAACTCATATATGTATAAAACATATTTTATAGTATATATAAAATATATGAACTGTTGCACAATATATGCAATTTGACCTTAGTTTTTGATAAATTATTATTGACAATTTTTTTGTTATCAAAGCAAGAAGCGTTCTAGTGATGTGTTGTTCTATGGGAAAACAATGATTTATTTTACTTTTTATTTTTTAGTCAGGTATTCCTAATTCTGTGTCCCTTCTCCGATTCCACTGTAGTAAAGTAATCTGAACATAACATTTAACAACATGGACATGACAGTTTCTTATTGTTAGAGATAAATATATTTAATAAGTTATATAAACGAATTATTTCAACTGTTCCTAAAAGAACATTAAAAAATAAATTAGTATATTCTTTGCATCATCTTCATAGAAATATATATGTATAAGCATATATATGTGTGTGTGTATATATACATGAATTATGGGGGCCCATTTTTAGACTAACCTGTGATCCATTTGTAAAAAGATAATTATTCAATAAACAAACATGACTATTTTTGATAAGCATTGTTAACATTCAGCTTAATGTAGCATTTAAGAGTTTGTGTATACTTGACAAACCATGCCTGTATAACACCCCTGTTAATTGGTTGTTTTTTTTTTTTTTTTCGAGACAGGGTTTCTCTGTGGTTTTGGAGCCTGTCCTGGAACTAGCTCTTGTAGACCAGGCTGGTCTTGAACTCACAGTTAATTGGTTGTTTTATGTGCTCTGTGGGATTACACTTATAGTTTTAGTATCCTCTGTATTTGGTCATTTGTCATAATACATGGTTATGGAACAACTTATATAATGAGTTCTGACATTAATAGATATTTATTATTATAGTAGTTTTTTCATTGAAACTGGGAGAAGAAATTTAAGTTATGCAACCACAGAATTGCCTCTAAGTTGGAATTTGTGGCTCACTGTCTGAAGTATGGTCTAGACAATTTTGAATTCCTCAATTCTGAATGGGCTAAATAAACTGCCAACTTGAACAATGATTTAGCTGAACCATTGAATTTTATATTTCAATGCTTCATTCTATCTGATTTTACTAAATGTTGGACCCAGACGTGCAACCCTGGTGTCCTGATTCCATGATCTAGCAATGAATTTGTACTACTTGGCTCCAACCCAGACAACCTTGCAGTCTGTCCAGCACAGTGAATACCAAACCCTTGACTTTGAGTGCTGTGTGCGTGCATTCCTGCTTGTTTCTCAGTGAAGGCTAAAGAGAAGAACAGCTTCTCAATGAGTCAGATTCTTCTGGTGGATTGGCTATATCCTTGCATCTGTGTTGGTTATGTCGGTAATAGAGTTAATTGATATGACATACTAAAGATATTCAATATGCCATTGATTGAAAGTATCTTTGAATACTTGCCTTCAGGAAATTTGCCAAAGGCTAATAATGTAATTATCAGTATTTGAGCTTAGATATGAAAATATAATTTAGAATATGATTCAATAATTCAAATATGATGCCTTTATATGCAAAGTATTTTTCTCAATGTTGTTAGGAATTCAGAAGTAATCTATAATCTATCTCTTAGATAACTGAAATCAAATTAAGATGTCTAGCTATGTATGTACTTACATACTAGTTTTCTCTACATGCTGAAAAATAAAGGCAGAGTACAATCAAAATATCAAAGCTGAGACAAACAGAAATTAAGTAGAAGGGAAATAGCACTTTGTGGAAAAGATGTGGCTGACTCTAATTCACAAGGAATAAAGAGTGAACTATTGGAAAAATATAAACAAACAGGACAAGGCAAAGAAGTAAATAAGGAAATATTTTGAGAGATAAGAAATATCTATTGTGATGATAGAAACTGTAGGTATGAGTTATGATTCTTGTTGGCATTAGCTACATATTGCATTAGAGACATGGCTTACTCTTGTGCAAGATTAGGGTAATTTAAAAGCAGTGGAATTGCTTCAAAAGACATTTATTACTTAGTGAATTCATCATCCCTCAAATAATTTAATTTAGTAAGCATTCAATATTTCTTTACTTACAGGTATTGGATCTCCTTAAAAAGTGAACAAAACCTTTAAGTCCCTATCCTGTTCTTGCTTAGTGTACCTTTCCAATGAACTATAGATAATATACAAACAGGTAAGAGAACTAATAAACATAAGTCAGATGCTTTTTTTTAATGAAGCTTGGAGGTTACTTAGAGAAGTTGTCCAGAGTCAGTCAGGTAGTGTACCAGGGAAGAGATAGAATCTCTCCAGTTCAAAATATCATTGTTTGGAAATACATGTTATGGGAAGAATGCAAGGATGAAAGGAATGAATGTAGTGGTGTAGTGGATTCTAGACCCAGAAGATGCATGTGGGAAATTTGATAGTGCGGAAGCATGGGATGTTATGACCAGAAGAGTGGAGCGAAAGGTGGTTGGTGCTGAGCAAGGCCTATGATGATATGTCATATCCCACTGATTGTTTAATATCAACCTTAGTCCATAAAATTTTATATAAATTGAGCACAACAATATCTAGACTTCTTGGACTATGAACTTATTTTCATAGTTTTACTATAAAGATTTGTGACTGATATATTAGTGTGCACCAAACCAGCAAACCAAAGGATAGAGGTATAAAATTCATGTGTGAGGTCTATGCCAAGTAGATTCTGTCTTTAGGAGGTGCTAATGAGTGAGTCGGGTACAAACGTAAAGTAGAGTGCAAAGTCCCAACAGCCAGAGGAACAAAGCCAGAGAGGTTGCCAGGATTTAGCCTATAGTTTGGAATTCTGTTGGAAAACTTGATTAATTGGTTTTTGTTGTGTTGCGATAATCAATGACATGGTGAAAATGAGTAACTTGCAATCCCAGCACTATTTTTGTGGCACCAGAAGAGTCAGTTTTTCAAAGTCATCCTCAGCTACTGAGTAAATTTGATGCCAGCTTTGGCTACACAAAACCATATCTCAAATAATAAAGGAGTAAGTACATAAGTAAATAAATGAGAATGTGACAAGTAAATAAAAACAAAGATAATGAAACCTATGAAAATAAAAGAACTGCTTAATATGTTAAAAAAAGAATTTTGGAGAGCAATTTTAATTCTCAATACCTAATATAATAATAAAAAGACGTTAAAATGTGAAATTTATTTTATTTTTAAGAAAATGTAAAAGAGATGATTTTTAATTTAGTGCATGTTGTATTTACTTATTGAAAATGGAAATAAATTAATATTCACCTAGTGAGAAGAAAGAAGTGGAGCTCATCCAGTTTGAATTAAGTAAGTGCAACAATGAAGTGGGCCCCGATTTGAACCATTATTCCTAGTCTTCTTGTGTAGAAAGTGGGGTCCAGAAAATGCTATTTCTGTATAATTTATAAACTATTGAGTCCTAAGAGAAAAATAATTGAATATTGCTTCATGTAAACTAAATAATTTAAGCTAAGAAACAACTTAAATTGTGAAACAACTGAAATCGTTTTGACAAATATGTAACACTTGTAAGTTAACCAAAGAATGATTTAAAATGTCTTTTATATGTTAAGTTACAGCTTCTGACTGAGCAGGATATTATTGGGCTAATATTTTGCTTCTGCTCTCCATAAATAATATTTAAAGCTCTAAAAATTTATGTAGTCAAATAGAATAAGAAAAGATTTGTTATTATATGAGATCTCAATAGTCTGAAAGTGCCCATATGAGTGACACCAAGAGAAAGTGGGCTTGTACCTCACAGAAAGTGGATCATTGAAGCACCATCCTCAGCAGATCAGACCAACGGCAGTGATGATTATAGCAGAATTAAGTTAAAATTTGTGTGAAAAGGGATCATTTTTTTCATATTCCCTTTTCCAGAAAATCTTACCTAAGAAGGTAGGTAGAAAATGAAAGACAAAGTGATTTGGGAAGTGGAAAGGGGCCTTATTATCAGCTTAGAATTAAGAATTTCAGCACAGATAATATTTGCTGTGGATGTTGCTGACATACATACATGCACACACAAATGGGTGCACACACACACACACCAACACACACACACACACACACTGTTTATACTGAAATTACAATGTAACAATGAACCAGTGGTCAAAACTGTTGAGTATAAGTAACTGTGAAGTTACAGATGACTTTGAGTTACCTGACATGGATATTGGGAACCCATCCTGTACCCTCTGCAAGAGCAGCACAATTGAGCTGTCTCTTTATCCCTAATGTTCTTCTTTTGAGCTTGGCTAGATCTTAAAGGAAGTTGCAAAGAAGGCTGGGAGTTGCTCTCTTTATTATGGGTGCTGTGCATTGGATAAAATGTGAGAGATTTTGGAATTAAGAAAGAAGAGAACAGAAATTGTGTTTGACTGGCAATCTCTGCAATAATGGATTTTTCATAAAAATCAAAATCAATTTTCTATGCCTTAACTGATACTGGTAAAAATAGGAAAAGAATGTTTCCCACCAGGATGAAAAGTACTCAGCACATGGCAGGAACAGATAAGTTGAATTTCTTTTCCTCTTTCTATTGTCATTACTGACCCTATTCAACCTTCCACAAAAATGAGAACTCTTTTTGGCATCTTTGTAAGCGAGTTGTCTTTGCTATAAACTTTGACAGTATGAAGCTTGTTTTTCTAAAGGTCAACTTAGTTCATAGTTTAAAATGTCTAATATTTAGAATATTTGACTCTATGTTGATCTTCAATTAACTTCTAGTTGTTTCACTAATTCATTTTTAATATCCACTAGCCATTTAATTATCTTACGAAAATTGACACCTAGTCATTAAAAATGCTTACAAATGTATGTCTGTGTTATTACACCATTTATTAATTATCTGATTTATTACTATAGATTTTCTATTATGCAATAAATTCAATGTCATGAAATCCTAAGACAGCTCACTGTGACCTTAGAAAATGAGTTATTCCTGGAGGTCTCAGTCATTATCTCTTCTGCTTATGGGCTGGCTGCCTATGTCATGCAGCTCCTGCCCCACGATCTTGCTTTAGTCTCAAGTGGGGCTTTCTTCTACATAGTGTGATGGCTTTCCTGGTTTTGGAAGCAATTCTTTGTAGTCATGGCTTTCCTCTTCCTCCTCTAACTGGCCACAGTGTTGTGGCAGTTTGGGAATGAGTCACAGTGATTACAAATCAGGGGTTTCAAGGCTAGTCTCTTGATACCCACTCCTTAAGATTACAGCTGGAATCTTATAATACAACTATTCCCTCCTCAGGGACTTATCTACATCCCTGAATGGCCTGTGCTAGCCCTAGCCATGCTCTTTGTCTTTATACCACAAGGCATCCCTCAAATTTTTAAGGACACGTCTTTCTTGAAATTTTAACTAAGAGTCTAAGTATATTGAAAGATGATCACACCCTTGTCTAATTAATGAAATTCCTAGTCAGCAGAAACAAGAACATTCTACACTTACCTGCATATTCCTACCCCACCTTATATCTGGACTTTGTTTCTTCAACTCTGACCTTCTTCTTTTTATCTGTAGTTTGACTTAATATAACTGCCAGTATCTGTGGCTGTCTTTAGTTCCCCAAATCCATGAAATTTCCCCTAAAACATATGTAGTTCTTGGGCTTGTTTTGAGTGACAGTCGTTCGTACGTACTGAGGAGTAAGTTAGGGTCATCACTTTCCAGATTCCCATTTTTTTAGAGGATCTATCCACACTGATATGGACATCTGGCTGACTTACCACTGTCATTGTTTGTCTTTCTGGGCATTTCTTCTTAATTTTATAGATTCTTAGGAACAATCCATTTTTGAATTTTCTTTTCTTGCTTAATTTTGTTAAAATCATGAGGGATTTCATTAAGTGCACACCTGATAGCAAATATCATCATGACATCTAGAATTTTCTTATCTCCTTGCAAATTTTACCCTGTCCTTTCAATTATATCACTTAAGAAAGCAAAGAGTACTCTATTATGTGACTATTTTAAACTCCTTAAATTTAAAACTCAGATTCATAGGTAGAATAGGAAGAAGTACATCAATGCTTCCTCTAGTTAGCATAAGAATCAGCATTTCCTCTCTGTTCTGTAATTTGATCCTTATTTGAGACTGGAACCCTGGTGGTATTCTGAACCCTTTCCAGTGACTCAATCTATCAGCCCTGGTGACTCCCATTCTTACTGCCCTTTGTGCTAAATGTTTTCACAGTCATAGAGAAAATATTTTTGTATCTCAATTGAATGAAATTCATCAGGGAAAGCAAACAGGATGTCAACTGTTATGTACATTTTAGATAAACATGATTTGACTTTCTCTTTCTCCTTAGTATCTCTGAACTAGGACAACTGTGTGTTTAGTAGACTTCACAAATTTCAGAAGAAACTGAGATAGGGGAAACAAAGTGTAACAGATAATTTTGTCTGATTTGAAGAGCTTTGGTTTATAATCATAAGAATCTATGGCTTAAAGTTTTCAAAACCAAGGATTTCCAAAATATTTTAAGAGCTCTATTTATTTCATTATGATTCTGTGTGTGTTTGGATGTGTGTGTGTGTGGAGAGAGAGAGAGAGAGAGAGAGAGAGAGAGAGAGAGAGAGAGAGAGAGAGTTGTATATAAATGAGGGTTTGGGTTTATGTACATACATGTAGTGGCTGAGCCAGCATACCTGGTTGAGAATTTGATTTTTAATATTTTAAAATTGTTTTATCTATATGGGTGTTCTGGCTATTTTAATATTTTACATTAATTTTTAATACTTAATATTTTTAACATTTTAAAATTGTTTTATCTATATGTATGTATATATGTCTGTATACCACATGACTTCAGAGGCCAGATCCCCAGGAACTGTAGTTATATATGGTTATGAGCAAGCATATAAGAGCTTGGAATTGAACTGAGGTCCTTTGAAAGAACAATCAGTGCTCTTAACTGCTGAGCTATTTCTCTGGCTCTGAGAAATCAATTAAGAATTTCTTGTTGCTTTAAATCATGGTCTCTCACAGGTACAGAAACTGGCCATTTTAGCAAGGTTAGCTAGCCAAGGAGCTCTCAGGGTCTTGGGACCTACCTCTCTCCTCCTGACTACAGGTAAATATTGTTATGACCAGCTGGAGATTTAAACTTAGGTCCTTATATTTTCAGAACAGGTGCTTTACTTATGGAGTCATCTCTGCAGCCTCTATTTGGTTTTGAATTGAGCAATAATTGTATGTACTCACTCTTGGGATACAGCTAGATGTATCTGGGTTCAAATCTCAGTACTTACAAAAATGAACAAGTATAGTGCAGTAGTTTGAATGTAATTGGACCCATAAGTCATAGGGAGTGACACCATTAGGAGGTGTGGTTTTGTTGGAGTAGGTATGGTCTTGTTGGAGGAAGTGTGTCCCTGTGGGGGTGGGCTTTAAGGTCTCTTTTGCTGAAGCTTCCCTCAGTGTGACACTGAGTTCACTTCCTGTTGTCATCTGATCCAGAAGTAGCCAGTGTCGTGTCTGCCTTTATGTTGCCATGTCCCACGATGATGATAATGGATTGAACTTCTGAACTGTAAGTGAGCCACCCCCATTAAATATTTTCCTTTATAACAGTCACTGTGGTCATGGTGTCTCTTCACAGTAACAAAACCCTAACTAAAACAAAGGTTAGTGGTGTATTGCTATGATAAACCTGACCATTTTTTTGTTCGGAGGACTTTGAACCTTTAGAACTTTGGGCTAGGAAAGCAGTGGAATGTTTTAGGCACTGCTTAATTTGCCATTCTAGTAGGAGTCTTGAAGACAGTGGTGCTAAGAGTTATTTGAACTGTGGGGTGCTGGCTCAACCAGAAACAGAAGATAATAATATTAATATGTGACCCAAAGATTGTTTTGTGATATTTTGGTGAAGGATGTGGCTGATTTTTGCCCTTGTCCAGAGAGTCTGTCTGAGGCTAAAGTGAAAAGATTTGAATTAATTCCATTGGCAGAAGAAATTTCAAAATAGCCTACTATAGACTCTGTTTTGTGGTTATTAGTGGTAATTCTAATGAAGATTTATAAGAAAAGGAGCAGGGAAATTTGAGGAGAAAAGAAATGGAATTAAATGCTGTGTTTAAATAGATAAAAAGATTAAGTAATGGAATATAGGTAGGGAGTAGTGACCTCAGAGCAAGGTCCCACCCAGCTAAGTTTCCAACTTCTGAAAAAAATATGAGTGAAAGTTTAGAGCGAGACAAGTGCTGAACACCTTTAATCCCAGCTTCGGGAAGGCAGAAGTTGGTGGATCTCTGAGTTCAAGGACAACCTGGTCTACTGATCCAGTGTCAGGTGAAGAAGGGATTGAACAAGGAGATCATGTTCTAGACCCAATAAGAAGCAGATCCTGGCAGTTTCAGTCACATGGTTTTGACTTTAGAGTCAAGGACTGACCAAGGAAAGACATCTAGGCCAGGCATGTACCAAGGTAACCCTGAATGGAGGCCTAGAGAGTCCATTGTGTGAAGTTGTGACATTAAAACCTGAATTGCCAAGATGTTATAGATGCCAAAGAAAGAAGTACAGTCAACAAAGTTGAACAGAGTTGGAGATCTGAAGAACATTTTGACATCAGACATGGAGATGCAGAGCTTGGGGTTTGCCCAGCTGGTTTTCAGTTTTTCTTGGTTCAGTGTTTCCCCACTATGCTCTCTTTTCAGTGTTTTAGAATGGTAATGTATATCCTGTGCCATTATATGTTCGGAGTATGGGATCTGTTTCTTGATGAGGGGATTACAGTTAAGAGGTTGAATGAGTCTCAGAAGAGACTTTGAACTTCGAATTTTAAAACATTATTGAGACTATTATAGACTATGGTGACTTTTGAAGGTGGACTAAAACATTTTGCACTATGAAATTGTTACAAACTTATAGGAGCCAGGAAGTGGAATATGGTAGTTTGACTGTGATATGCCCCCATAAACTCATAGAGAGTAGCACTAATAGGAGGTGTAGCTTTATTGGAGTAGGTATGGCCTTGTTGGAGGGTATATATCACTGTGGGGGTGGACTTTGAGGTCTTTTTGTCCTCAAGCTTCCCTCAGTGTGGCACTGAGTCCACTTTCTGTCACCATCTGATCAAGATGTAGCCAACACCATGTCTGTGTGCATACCTCCATACCCACCACAATGATAATAAACTGAACCTCTGAACTATAAGCAAGTAACCTTAATTAAATTATTTTCTTTATAAGAGTTGCTACAGTCATGGTATTTCTTCACAGCATTATAAACCCTAACTAAGACACTTAGCTTTGTTATATGGTAGCTACCATGAGTACAAAGACTATAGGACTTGAGATGTAGAAAGACCACATCAGTATGATCAAAAACACATTCACTTACTCAGTCTATCATTTTTTGATTGAGTAAAATTACTACAGTCTTCTCTGCTTCCTCGTTGGTGAGAAGAAAGGATTGTATGAGAACTAAATACATTTATAAACTACTTTTATAACCTAGGAATCAAATTCACATCTATGAAACTATGAAACTAACAAACATCTATCTAATAAACTCCACTAGCCATGAAGATGACTGACATCCTGTTGTTTTATTTATCCAATTGGAATCCAAGATGTGTATAGGTAAGTAAGCAGGAGAAAGCCAGACAAGCCATAGAGAAATTGTTGAAATATGCCCTATAACTTAATTTGAAGTCAGGCACACACTTGACCATCAAAATTTATTTAGTCATCAATATGTATTTGTTCATGTGGTTCTTAGAAGCAAAATCCACTTACAGCTAAATATCTAGAGGCGGATTATTTTATGACAGCGTTCTGATATATACTATTGAAATGGTTCCTCTGAACGTGTGTGAATTTCAGGATTCTTTATCCTCTAACACATAGGTTTCTTTGACACATCTGTGCAGTAATAAAGGAAGCATTCCCAAAATACTTTTTTAAATCTTAGAAAAAATCAACTTGGGTGTCATCTAATTTCCTTGTAAGTCATATGTGACAAATCCAAGCTCTTCTGGAAAAGGGAAAATGAATACACATTTTTCTTATACTTTGTGGTTCATGACCCAAACTGATAAGTGTATTTACTATTAATTCAAAACTGTATGACCGCAAGCTATTGGCAATTGTACATTGTGAAATGAGTTTAGTGTTCACTAGATTCCAAGTTTCACAGTTGTTGAAGTAAAAGTCAGACTAAGTCTGTAAAGCAAAACAAATACTACCTTGGAATCACAAACTGTCTGTCATTCTTAACCACCTCAGAACACATTGAAATATTAAAAATATTTAATCTGGTATCAAGTGTGCTATTTGAAAATGGCTCCAATGTAATATTGGTTAAAAAAAATAGTGATTCAATACCTATGCATTAAGCCCTGGAAAAACTCATGCCAATCGAACCTGTTGAATTTGCTGTCCATTGTAATAATGGTTAGTACAGAGATTGGCCCATAGAAAAAGCATCAAAGATATTAGCAACTGCAGTATTGTCACTAACAGTTACCCATCAGAACAGACTGTAGGAAGAACAGATGGGAAATAGTCACACAATTCTGCATGTTAACATAGTTCACAGATTTTTTAATCCAGCAGAGAGTTCAAAGTACAAAAGAAGTCTGTAAGTATGTTCAAATACATAGAAAGTGAAGGTTATGTATGCTGTATTGATAGTCAGTTTGTACTTTATTATATAGGTTAATGCTATTTGAACCAAATAGTTAAATGAAAGAGAATATATATATATATATATATATATATATATATATATATACACACACATACCCATATAAGTATTTATGGGTATATATATGTACATACATATATATCTTTAGACAATGTTATTAAAGCCTTGTTATATTAAGATAGCTAGGAGATCTGATAATTGGCCAACATTTAGGTTTATTTTTTCTCTTTTTCTTTTTTCTTTTTTATACCTTCTTTCCTTCTTTCCTTTATTCAATTCTTTTTTCTTCTTCCTTCCTTCCTTTTTTTCTTCATTTTAAATCTTTCTTCATGATAAAGAGTATCTTATTCCATTCTGAGGATTTTAATGCTATATGAAATCAAATAAGCTACTGTGAATGTTAAATTTCAGTGAAGTTTAGAGATTATAGCATAAAAATATGTTTTGCAGAGAAGAAAAATGTTTACTCTTCATAAGTGATGGCATTAGGTTGGAACATTACAGTAAGGAGCAACAGCCTACTGTGCATATTTCAACTTAATCTGCACATTGCTATCAGTATTTTTATGTACGTAAATAAATAATTTTTAATTCAATAGCAATGTCTCTGCCTTCTGCTTTCTTGTATGTGTTAGAGTATTAGTATCCCAAGGCCCCATAGTAAGAAAGTACCCAGAACTTGGTGTGTTAAACAACAGAAATTATTTCAGTTGTGAAATCCAGAAGTCCAAGATCAATGCAGCTGGCTCCATTTTGTAGCACTTCCGTAGAATCTACTCTATACTGCTTTCTTGGTTTCTGTTGAATCCTACCAGTCCTTGTCATTCCTTAACTGTATATTCATCCCCCCAATCCCTGATGATATTGTCATAGAATGTTTTTGTTCTGTTCCTTGTCTTAACATGATCATTTTTTTTCACAAGGATACAAGTCATATTGGATAGCAATCCTATCCTCATCTAGTATGACTTTATTTTAATGAATCACATCCATTGTGACATATTTCTAAATAAGGTCATGATTCCAGGGTTTGGCATTGGGATTCCTCTATGCGCATGTCTGTATGTGTACATGTGTATATAATTATGTATACATTAATATATGTATATATAAATAAATATGCAAATATCTGGGAAGGTGGCAGGTTTGGGGAATATTTTAACTGACAGTAGTTCTGATGATTTGGTTACAATTTTACTTGTTCATATACTACTTCATTTTTATGTTTAACTTCTTATATCTTGGAAAAAATGACATCATATATAGATAATTAAGTTCCAGAACTTTGTTTCTTAAGAAGTAGGTACTATGACAGTGCAGAGATTCCTCCATCTTGTATTATTGCTGAGACCATTTCAGGTTTAACTAGAATTTAATCTCCTTGATGGAGAATCCTGAAAATTACCCAACCCCTCTAGGACACAAGAACTAGATACCTATAACTTATATTGGTAGCTTATATTACCATCTGTTAAGTTGCCTGCTTGTATAAAGCACCCCCCTTATCCAGCTGACTATCTCAACTTCTGTTAAACTGCTTGCTTGCCCCAGACCTTCCACTATTATTGCTGGTCAAGATGCTAGGATGTTTTTATTGTTGTTAATGTTGTTGTTGATGTTTTGTCTTTGAAAGCCCCTTAGTCTAAATGGTCAGGAATATGCATAGGGACCAAATACCTAAGTACAGTCTCAGCGAGCTGGAATAAAGTCTTTCATTGGCTATAAGTTGTGTCTGAGTGATCATCTCTTGTGAGCTCCTAATAGCAGTTCCACAGGGATTTCTAACAAATATCAAGATATGCCTTCTGGGTGTCCAAGTAAACTGAGGAGAAGCTCAGAAAACCACAAATGACACCAAAAAGAAACCAACTGAGTCCACAGAGTCTGGAGGTAATCACACCAATAGTGCTCACCAGAGCCAGCACAAAGGTTAAGAATAGAAATAGGAGGGAAAAGTAATTACTGAATGAGTACCCTTTAATAAAGACAGGAATTTGGAGGGACATCCCCTGGTGTGTGACATTCCCTGTTCACTGAAGTAGTTGTATCATATTCTGCAACCAAATGATATAATCACTTAGAAAAATTCTAAAATTAGAGCCTGCATATATATAAGAACCTACTATAAAAACAAGCATTATTGTTGTCTCTCCCCAAGTGTGTATTATTTTTGTTATTTTTCAAAAATCAGGAGTCTATAGGTTTATAGGGTGGTTCTCTTTTCTATTCCATTGATGAATGTGTTTATTTTATCCAGTTCCATGGTTTGCAATATAACTTCCTTCCAAACTTTTTATTATTTAGAATTGTGTTTGCTGTTCTGTATCCTTTTATTTCCATATGAATTTGTAATTTTTTCTTCAATTTCTGTGAAGAATTGCATTGGAAGTTTGACTGGGATTGAACTTAATCTGTAGATTGCTTTTAGTAGGATGACCATTTTTACATTATTAATCCTTATGTTTTGTTATATGGGAGGGCTTTCTATATTTCAATATATTTTCCTAATGTCTTTATTAAACCAATATGGTTTCAGATGGTTTGGTTATAAGCCCTAGAGGTAAACTAATTCTGTTATCCTTGTAATAAGTAATAAGATGGACCCTAAGTTCTTTTGTTATACCCATGGATTATTAAATATTTCAACCCTTATCAGAAAAAATTCTTTTTGCAGTTGGTGGATATTGATACAGAGACCCATAACCATCTACTGTGCAGAAACTAAGAGACAATGGAGTGCTAGGCTTTAGTAGTTCAACTATGTCACATCTCTCCCTCTAAGACCCAATAATCATAACCAAAAAGGAGCCAATAGGTGATAAGGATCAGAGGTTAGTGGTCATGTGCTGTGTAACAGTATTTTCTGGACATGACAAAGCTGTTTTAC
The DNA here is from genome assembly GCF_950005125.1 of Chionomys nivalis. Taxonomy (NCBI): domain Eukaryota; kingdom Metazoa; phylum Chordata; class Mammalia; order Rodentia; family Cricetidae; genus Chionomys; species Chionomys nivalis. The sequence continues at coordinate 11,674,657 of NC_080088.1, forward strand.
ACATAAGTTCACAGTGGCCATAATTGCATTCACAAGCTCTATACAAGATCAAGGCAGCCAAAATCCAAGCATGGATGGAGGTATTTATGAAGTTCCACCCATAGCTGTGAAGTTATTGGCAATTGATGATGCTTTGGAGAGGGACCGTCAGTTTTTCTCCATGTTACAGTCCCTGAAACAGAGTATCCTATATCTGTTCATATACAGGCATCACTGCGTGGACTCAGTGGATTTAAAAACAGAGCATATAAAGTTGGGATGGAGAAGTGGTAGGGTGAGTTTAGGAAAGGAATTGGAGGAGAAGTCAGACAGGTGTATCTGATCAAAACACACACACACATACACAGTCTCATATACAAATGTGTGTATAACGTTTTCAAACAATAAAATATACAAATATAAAAATATTCATCAAAGAAAATGTATAATTCAGTAATGTACTTGCTAGATACTTTCTGTTGCATTCATAAAATCACCTTTAAAAAGCACACTGAAGGAAGAAGAGTTTTTATTATTTTTTCTTTTTCTGGTTTACATTTCAGGACCCAGGGTCCATTGTAGTTGGGAATGCAAAGCAGTGGGTGGGTCTTCTCATGACTTTAGGAGCATATCTTATGGCTTATTTTTAGTATCTGAGAAGATCAGGAATCAGAGAGGTTGAACTAGAATCCAGGTCAAATCAGATCAGACTATGATGCTCAGTGACGTCTACCCTATGTCCCACTCCTCCAGTCAGAGCCCATCCCCAGAGATTCTAGAACCTTTGAAAATAGCATCATGACTTTGGAACCACACACTTAAACACAAGTACTTGTGGGGAAAATTCACATTTAGCTAATTAGTTAATTAATTATACATCCTGGCTACTGCTCTCCTTTACTCCTATCTTCCCAGTCCCTTCTCCCACCTTCCCCTTTACCTCACTCCATCTACCTCCCTTTTCAGAATATATCAGCCTCCTATGAGTATTGACAAAATTAGGAATATCAGGTTGTAGTAAGACTAAGCACCTTACCTTGTAAGGCAACCCCTTATGAGGAATAGGGTCACAAAAACCAGTAAAATAGTCAGAGAAAAGCTCTTGATCCCACTGTTAGTAGTTCCACAAGAAGACCAAGTTACACAACTGTCTCATCTACGCAGAGGGCCTAGGTCAGTCCCATTCAGTTTCCCTGGTTGCTGGTTCAGTCTCTATGAACCTAGTTTAAATGATTTTTTGGGTTTTCTTGCATGTCCTTGACCCCTCTGGCTCCTATAGTCCTTCTTCCCTCTCTTCAGCAGGATTCCCAAAGCTCAGCTCAATGTTTCACTGTGGGTCTCTGCATCTGTTTCCACCAATTGCTGGATGAAGCCTTTCTGATGATTGTAGGGTTAGACACCATTCTATGAGTAGAGCAGAATATATTCTTAGGCGTCATTATATTGGCATTTTCCCCCGTCTGTGTTTGATTCTATCTTTGGTCTTTGGACCATCCAGCCTCTGCGTTCTGGTATTTCAGGCAGTGCAAAGGTTGGACTCACTCTTGTGACATGGGTCTTAGGCTGGAGCAGTCATTAATTGGCCACTCCTTTATCTCTTTGTCACCCTTATCCCAGGACATCACATATTCCAGACAGGCTATAGGTCAAAGGTTATGTGGTTAGTGTCCTAATCTCTCCACTTGTAGCCTTACATGGTCACAGGAGATTCCCAGCTCAGGCTACATATCCACAATTGCTAGCAGTATTAGTTGGGGTCAACCTTGTAGATTCCTTGAAGTTTCCCTTGCACCAGATTTCTACCTGACCCTGAGATGGCCCCTTTCCAGTTGGCTCTTTCTGTAATCTCCCCACCTGATTCCTCATGTTCCAATCTCTAGTCACCCCAGTACATATACATAATCTATTTCCTCTTCCCAGGGAGGTCCAAGTGGCCCCTTTGAGGCCTCCTTGTTACCTAACCTCTCTGGGATTGTGGATTGTAGCATGGTTATTACTTACAGTTAATATCCACTTATAAGTGATTACATACCATGTTTGTCTTTCTGGGTCTGGGTTGCCTCACTCTGTATTTTTTCTAGATCCATCTATTTGCCTTTAAATTTCATGATGTCATTGTTTTTAACTTCTGAGTAATATTCTATTGCATAAATGTACCACATTTTTCTTTACCCATTCCTCAGTTGAAGGACATCTAGGTGGTTTCCAGGTTCTGTAATATGAATAATGCTGCTATAAACTTAGTGAACAAGTATCCTTGTGGTATGATTAAGCATCCTTTGAGCTTATGCATAAGAGTGGTGTATATATAGCTGAGCTTCTAATTTTTGGACAAAATTGATTTCCAAGAATAATTGATTTCCAAAAATAACCACACAATTTTGCACTCCAACCAGAAATGGAGGAGTGTTCCCTCTACTCCACATTCTCTCCAGCATAAGCTGTCACTTGTATTTATCTTAGCCATTCTGACAGTTGTAAAGGGGAATCTCAGAGTCATTTTGATTTTTATTTATCTTTGAAATTCTTCTGTTGAGAATTCCCTGTTTAGATGCGTACCCCATTTTAATTAGAATATTTAATTTTTGGATGTCTAGTTTAATTCAGTGATTTTTTTTTCAAAAAAATCAGCCTTCTATCATATATAGGGTTGGTGAACAACTTTTCCCATCCTGTAGGCTGTCATTTGTCCTATTGACAGTACCTTTGCCTTATGGAAGCGTTTTAGTTTCTTGAGCTTCCATTTATTAATTGTCAGTTTTAGTGTCTGCAGTATTGTTCTTCTATTCAGGAAGTTGTCTCCTGTTCCAATGTGCTCAAGGCTGTTCCCCACTTTCTCCTCTTTCAGGTTCATTGTATCTGGATTTATGCTGACGTCTATTTGATTCACTTGGACTCGAGTTTTTTGCAGGGTGATAGATATGTATCTATTTGTATTCTTCTACATGACAGCTTCCAGTTATATCAGCACCATTTGTTGAAGATTTTTTCTTTTTTCCATTGTATAAGTTGGGCTTCTTTGTCGAAAATCAGGTGTCCATATGTGTGTGGATTTACATCTGCATTTTCAATTCAATTCCATTAATCCATCTGTCAATTTTAATGGCAATAACATGTATTATTCTTTTTATAACTATAACTCTGTAGGAGAGATTAAATCTGAGATGGTGACACCTCCAGTTCTTTATTGTACAGTATCATTTATAATCAAATGTCTTAGTTAAAAAATTTAAAGACAACACAATAACATACAGTATCCAGACTCTCATGTACTTTCCATCTTTCCATGGCTTTTTTTACTACTCTAAAAATAAGGTTTAATTGAGATGACCTCCTGAAAAATCTCTAATGGAAATGGATGGTCCAGATGATCCAATGTTTCAGAACACCTCTTTTGCAGCATCCAGTTATAGCAGCACCATTTGTTGAAGAGTCTTTTTTTTTTTCCATTGTATAATTTTGGCTTCCTTGTCAAAAATCAGGAGTCCATAGGTGTGTGGATTTACATATGCGTTTATGGCAATAACATGCAATATTCTTTTTTTACTAAAACTCTGTAGTAGAGATTAAATCTGAGACGCTGACACCCCCAGTTCTTTATTGTACATCATCATTTATAAGCAAATGTCTTAGCAGATGCTGCTCCTCTCTCACCCACACCTACACCTGATGAGAAGCAGTACCAACTCTATCACTCCAGTGATCTCAGCGGCAGCTCTCCCACCTACCACAGACCTCAAAGGTGATAGGGGAGTGTCTGCCGCTGTAGGTGTGGGTGAGTCAACCCTGAGGACATGAGAACAGAATTGACTGCTCCTTGATGCTTATTGCATAGGGTGAGCCAGCCAGGGAAGTATTGAAGAACTTATCCTGGTGTTGAGGATGAAGCAGTGTTTTCAGGCCAACCAACCCAGCAACCACCCAAACACAGAACCAAAGCTATGAGCTGGCCCATCCCATAATCCACCCCATCTATGATATGCTGCAACACATGAAGGGGCTGGTACTGCCGATAGAAAGCTACAGGAGCTCCATGACACATGACTACAACAGGATATCCAAGAGGAACCCCAGTGAGGGCCCTGTATTGATTACGTAGCACAAACCAGAGACATCAAGCCAGACCAACAACTCATTGCAATGAACACTTGCAAGTAATAATATGTTGACTAAAAGACTGTGTGAATCATTGTGTCATACCACAGCTTCCACAATGAGATTTTTCTGTCCTTTTTCTCTTTCCTTTTAAATTTTATCTTGTTTTATCCTAGGGGTGATTGCAAGGTGGATGGGAAGGGATAGGGAGATGATGGGGATAGGGATCGATGTGTGTGAAGTGAAATTCACAAAAAAATGAATAAAAAGTTAAATTTGAAAAATTATTAATAAAGAAAAAATATAAAAATAGAACATTCCATATGGTGGTATGCCTTGTGTTTTTCTGTGGGGTTTTCTTTATGTGTATGCCTTTATGTGTAATATATGTGTGTGTGAAGGACAAGGAGCAATCTCATGTCCTATTCCCCCAGGAACATTGTATATCTTATTTTTATGACAGGCCCTCTTATCAGAATTCAATTTGCTTATTAGGGTACACTAGATGACCAGAGAGCACCAGGAGTCTTCCTGTATCCACCTCTTTGGTGCTGAGATTGAAATTACGTATTACTGCACCTGGTTGTTTTGTATACATGTTGAAGATCAAATTCAGGTTTATTCTTGGCTTGTACGACAAGCTCTTACCCACTGAGCGATTTCCCCAGACATTTTTGTATTTATAAAGTACTAATTATTCAACATAATTAAATTTCCTCTCCAGTATCAACAACCCCGTCCCTCTGTCTTTTTGCTCCTGTTGTTGATGTCGGAATTCTATGAATGCATTATACACAATGATAAGATAAGGGAGTGACTGTGTTCCAAATGACAAGTTGCCAAGGAGGTTCTGGTTTATGTAAATGCTATGCTGGAATCTTGTGGGTTCTCATAATCTAGAAACATAAAGTAAAATGAGTCACCCAAAGAGAAAATATATTTTCTATATATCTTCCTTGACTGTGTGTTTTTTCCTTCCATTTTACCATGTTCCTGTTTATTTTTAAAATTAATGCATTTATCTATTAAGTCTCTGTGATCATTTCATTTAGTCATAGCTCCCACAGACAGCCTTCCAAATGTGTATTATTTGCACGTTTTGTGTGTTTCTGAAAAAAATAGACATACTTCATGTAGATGCGCTTTTAACTTCTGAAATGTTTTCTATTCAAAGCAACCTATACTTTTCATAGTTTTTCATGGAAAGAATGGTTTTGTGTAAGAGATGGCTCGGTGAGTAAAGTGTTTGCCCTGAAAACATGAGTTGCTGGGAACAATTCCTTGAACTTCCATAGACACCAGGTGTGGGGGAACATGCTTGCAGCTTGTAACTGAGGACTCACGGGCTAGCCAGACTCACCTACTTGAGCTACAGGCTAGTGAGGTAATTTGTTTAAAAGCTGCATCCATAGCCTCCATGGAAACCACTTTCTGATAAAGTACAAACAATTGTTTCAGTCACTCTGACTTCACATTGACCCATTTCTAAGTGATCTCGTTCATCCCATAAATAGCTACAGCACCTCACTGACAGGGCTTCACTTTGACAGTCCTTTACTCCTGGCCTCCTGGTCTTAATTTCTTTTCACTATTTATATATTTAGAGGCTTGCACTGCTTTTTCATATAACAATGCAGCAATGACTTCAAAATCTAGACTTTTTTTTTTTTTTTTTTTTTTTTTTTTATCTTTTTTCCAATCTGACCAAAAGTGCTGATGCTTAAAATGCTGTACTGTAGACAGACAATCCATCAAATGTGTGCTGGCAGATGGACTGGCTTCTGCTTTTATGAAATCCAGAGCACTGCCAAGTAAATAAATATAACAAAAAAATCCCAAATTAAGCATACCCTTAAATAAGTTATTACTGGGAAACTGCCCAGAGCATTTCTTCTGTTTCTCATTCTGCCTATGTTCAAGGTCAAAAGGTCACAGCTCAATGTGCCAAGTGATCCCAGGCTTAGCTTGTTCCACTGCACCAGATGAACTTCCATTCTTATCAAAGCAAGCCTGGGGAAGTCTGTCTGGATTTACTGACGGATTGTCCGGCAAACTCGCCAGAGCTTCTAGCATATTGTTCATAACCAGCAACGTTACCTCATCCGTGGGTACAGAACCCCCCTTATCTTTTGTCAGAAAGATAGATAAGGAGGTACTTAGAGAGCACAGTGATGAAAAGCAAACTCAATGAAGAGTTGCTTGGCAGTTTCAGCCCCCGGGTCAATTTGTCCTATATCAAAATAGATCTGCTTTTGTTACAGAAATTTCCTGTTTTAAAGAAAACAATAGAGGTGAAAGGAAAAGAAAACTTTAGAAATGGAGAAAGGGCTTGGGTTACAACTAACTCAGAGTTGTATGCCTTGCTTCCAACACCCACAGAAAGAAAACTGCTGGTCTTGTTTAGCTGGCCATCCTGTCAAGCTCCCAATGGCTTGCTTATAATTATGTTTTAAAGTTATTTTATATGCATGCGGTGTTTTGCTTACATGCATATCTGTGCACCATATGCATGTTTGGGCACTGCAGAGGCCAGAAGAGGTGGTTAGATCTCCTGGAACTGGATTCTAAAGACAGTTGTGAACTGCCATGTGGGTGATGGGAATCAAGTTTTTCTGGAAGAGCAGCCAATGCTCTGAACCACTGAGTCCTTCCAGCCCCTTCTAATGATTTCCTTTTAGAACAGCACAAACCAAGAGAATTTACCAAGGAGATTTACCAACCATTTTTTTTAAACAATCACTAAGTGTATCCCTTCTCTATCTTTAAAACATGAAACGCTTTATCTCAGATTCTCATTAATTCTGGAAGCTGATGATCAATTAGGGATCTTGAATGCCTTATGCGTGACTAGCACATAATTTTACGTGGTATATCCCACATATCTGGGACTCTGGGGTCTGACAGCCTTTCTATCCTTGAGCACTGTCATGAGCTTGGAAATGAGGAGTGAAAACGTATGGAAGGCCAAGGTTAACATTGCCAAACTTTGATCTAAAATCCAATATAAATTCTAGTGAGTCTCATGCTGTAAATCTCTGGGACTTAGGTCTTAAAGGCACTTTCCCATTTTATATATAAAAAGGCATGCAGAGCAGAGAACAGGGTCTGCGCTTATTATTTTAATACTATTGTAACAATCTGTACAGATGTGAAATCTCAAGCTTATGAAGGGCAAATATATTGTCCATGACTACTATTACATAATGTAGTCTTTAATGGAAGATGGCTTTGGAGAATAGTGAGTGTCTGACTCTTTCTCAGTAAAAAGAGGAGTATAGAAATCTTTGTAAAATGAGAGGGAGAAAGCTGGTTGTCTCTGGCCATCCAGGTGGCAGCTCTGCTTGCATAGTTCTGAGACATTAAGTTGTTTCAGCCACTTTAATAAGCTATTGGCATAGATTAGAAGTGGAAAAAAGAAGAGTGAAGGGCATCATGCATGCAATGGAAATGAGAGTCTGATTTGAGAAGGGATTTGGAATTAAATTCGAGACTGATAAAATGTAATCATTTGTCCAGTTCAGGCCCAGCTCAAGACATGGTGCGACTCACGGTTATGGTAGGTCTTCCTGCCTCAATTATCCAATTAAGAAAATCTCGCTATGGCATTAGAGATGGATCAATGGTTAAGGAGCTCGCTGTTGATCTAGAAGATTGAGTTCATTTCTGAACATACGTGTTGAACATCTCATAAAACTGCTTGTAACATTAACTTCAGAGGTTCCTCGTCTCCAGAGGCACTGACACATATTGTACACATATACATGCACACACACACACACACACACACACACACACACTCACATGCATGTATTCACAGACAGACACACATACACATAAATAAAAAGCAATGAAATAATAATGTGAAAAAGAGAAAGATCTCTTACAGACATGTTAACAGACTAATTCAGTCCAAAAAAATTCCTTATTGAGACTTTCTTTCCGGGTGATTGTTGACTGTTGATTCTTGACATCTAAATCAAAGCATCACACTTGTAAGGAAGGAAAGTTGCTAAACTCATGTGTTTGTAAGGAATAAACCTACGTTGTTGAAGGGTTGAAATCCAAAGATGCTTATGGTCCTTTTTCATTGGGTCTGAAAAAATATGCAATTCTTAGCCCATCATACAACACACACTTTTTAAATTTAAATATAACTTGTTTATTACAAATTAATAACTCATTCTTTACAAAATATTTCTTTTACTTTTGATATTATGCTATGATTACATCATTTCCTCCTTCCTTTTAAAACCACCTGTGTAACCCTCCTTGTTTCTTTCCAATACATGAACTCTTTTTCATGAGTTGTTGTGACTTACATATTACACAAACACACACACATATACGTATGTGTATGTTTCTACATATGTGTGTAAATAAATAAATACAAACTTCTTAGTCTGTATATTGTAACTTGTATGTATGTGTGTTTTTAGGATTGACCATTTGGTATTGGATAACCAGTTGGTGTGTTCTTTACTGGGCAAGGCTATTTCTCCTGCTTTCAGCATTCCTTAGCTACCTATAGTTCTTTGGAGAAATATTTTGAAATGCTGACGCTGTTAAAACTAAATTTGCAGGTGAGACAGTTGTATCTAGGGGCAACAGATTGTGGAAAATTTAAATATACCTGCTTAATGTTGGTGTTACTGATATAACTTTTCTTTCTATCTAGAGTAGTTGTAGGAGGCTGTTGAGTTGAAAAAAAAACTATATATTTGAGGTAATGCTGAGGATAATGAATAAATGATTTTGAATATGGAAATTCTTTGATATGAAAGTAAATTTCAGTATTTGCTAATTCAATGACTTTTATGACTTTACAGACTGAAAATGGTTTAAGAAAACACTCTATGAAATATTGAAACAGATTTTTGCATATTATTATGGAATATGAATAAATCACCCTAATGTTTGACTAGTTAAACCAAGAGTAAGTTTCATTAGCAATAAAAAGTTCATATTACATTTTGTAAAATAATCACAAAAATCCTTCTAAACTATATTCTTCCAACATACAATGGCACAGAATATACATTTACATTTCAAAAGAGATAGTGATATGTGTTTTGTGTTTTTGGGAAGCAGCAAAAAATAGAATTCCAATCTTTGTTAGTCTGTGTCTTTTTGTGGGGAAATAGAGGCCATTAATATTCACTAACATTAAAAATATGGGTATTTATTCCTGTAATCTTGTTGATTTTTTTCTATGATTTCTTTGGATTACCTGTTCTCCCATTGTTTATTTGTCCCCAGAACTTCCTGTGCATGTTTATCCTTTTCATATTGACTTATTCCTTCCAGTACTTTCTCTAGGGCCGGCTTAGTAGTCATAGATTCTGCTAATCTTTTCTTATCATGGGAAAGCTTTATTTATTCTTATAGTTTAATGGCTTTTCTGGTTGTAACAGTCTAGGTTGACATTTGCAGTCTTTCAGGACACACAATACATCCTTTCAGACCCTTCTTCTGGATTTCAACGTTTCTATTGAATAATTCAGCTTTATTTGGATGAGCTTAACTTTACAAATGACTTAACATTTCCCTCTCTCAACTCATAACACCTTTTCTTCATTCTTTGCCTTACATGTTTTAATTAGAATACCTCGTGGGAAATTTATATGTGAATATTGTCAGAGGTTTCTGTCCTGCCTGGCTCCCGCAGTCATTAAGTCCCAAAGAAATCACACAGAGTTCTATATTATTTATAAATAAACTGATTGACCTAGTAGCTCAGACTTCTTATTAACTCTTTTTAAAAAGGTTTATTTATTTATTATGTATACAGTGTTCTATCTGTATGTATGCTTGCTGGCCAGAAAAGGGCACAAGATTTCCTTACAGATGGCTGTGATCCACCATGTGGTTTTTGGGAATTGAACTCAGGACCTCTGGAAGAGCAGTCAGTGCTCTTAACCTCTGAGCCATCTCTCCAGTCTCTTCTTATTTACTCGTATAACTTATATTAGCCCATTATTCTTGTATATGTTAGCCATGTGGCTTGGTACCTTATTTGGCGATGCAGTCACACGTGAATAGCATTTCTTTCTTCAGGTTTTGGAAGTTTTCTTCTGTGCTTTTCCTGAAAATGTTCTCTATGCTTTTGCTAGGGTTTCTCCCTCTTTTCTGCCCATAATTGTGGGTTAAGTTTTTTAACTGTGTCTCTTAAACTCTTCAATTTTATGTTCATATACATTAAAGTTTTAATCACTGGTATTTACTGATTGACACAATTTCTCTACACTGTCTTCTATCACTAGCTCCTTGGTTTTGCTATGATCCCTCTAAGTGATGCTTTCTACTCAAGTTTTTAATTGGCTTATTAGATTTTTGTTTTCTGGAATGGTTGCAATTGGGGTTCTCATTTTTTTAAAAATCTAACTAAATTTGAATGCCTTGGATTGACTTCCTCATATTATTCTACTATTTGCCTTTGTCTTTTTTCAATTGTTTGACCATGGTTATAATAATCCTTTTGAATTTTGTCTGTGAGTTCTTCCAGGTAATTTTCAATAGGGATATACATATATACATACATACATACATGTATGCATATAAATATGAGCTATATCATTTTGGTTTTCCCTGTTATTTTAGTTTATGTGTTGAGATTTGTATACCTGGGGTTAGTTTGTTAGTTGAGTCTTTCTTTTTTCTTTTCCTTAGAGGTGCTTACATGATCAGGATGGGAATCAAGTTTTCTATGGCAATGCAGACTAGTACTGTGTCTTAAAACTGGAAGGGGAACTGGGTGGTGGCGGCGCACTGCTCATGCCTTTAATCCCAGCACTTGGGAGGCCGAAGCAGGTGGATTTCTGTGAGTTGAGGCCAGCCTGGTCTACAGGAACTAGTTCGAGGACAAGCGCTAAAGCTACAGAGAAATCCTGTCTTGAGGCAAAGCAACTTATGAAAAAATAAGATTTTTGCCCAAATTCCAAATTGAATGGATACTTGTGTTGAATCTAGAATTGCTTATGAATAACCCTGAAACCAATCATGATTCTGAATTTAATTTTTTTAAAATATATGTAACAATTCTAATGCTGACCAATATAGTATGCGTATGTCAACTCAATAGGTTTATGCCACTAGTCATAGCATATTTACCCTAGTTTGAATAAACATACAAAATAAATTAATAAATAGACAAATTAACCAGGTTTCTGGTTTTTAGCCAAAAAGAACTAAGAGAAGATATGATTTTTAGGACATTTTGGATTTTCCAGTCATGGCTAAGAGTTTGTGAATATTTACCTGTTCCCCTAGTCCTTACTCTTACTACCTTTACTTAACAAAGTAGAGCAGTTCCTCTGGAGAAAGTTGTAAACACAGAGAGAACTGGATACTTATCAAGTTATCCAGCCCTGTGCTCATGCAGGCTCTGGAAATCACCCAGAAACTCTTCCAAGTTTCTCATGTCTTGCATAAAAATTCCGGTAAAAAAAAAAAAAAAAAAAAAAAAAAAAACCCTTCTTAGCTTTTAGATCATGTTTTTTTTTTTTGATTGTTTTTTTTTTTTTTTTATTATAAGGAAAGCAAAGACATTAGGAGTCAACTTCCCATTTTTCTCAGATGAGGATGACGCTTTTGTTCTAATGAAGGGGTTTTCCACATCCTCTGAATAAGGGGGATGCTCATACTCTCTGAAGTCCTATTCTCTTTTACCTTCTCTGAAACTTTATAAGTTCTGTGAGTGTTCCCATGTATTAAATGAAATAACCCTTTCTTTTCTGGTTTTCTGTTGTTACTGTTGTCATTATTGGACGATAGCGATGATCTAGGGCTCTCAGGACAGCTGGAAGACGAAAAGCATGAAACATAGAGTTGATGTGTTTATTAGATGTACGTGAGTACTTGAACCAAATTAACTGAAGGTTCATTAAGCTATCGGTGGAGGTTTTGATTAAAATTTTGGATATGATTATAACTGACAGTATAAGTAGTATATTTAGTATGAAGAAGGGAGCGAATAGTGAGGTAGCTTTCCATCACAATGACAAGGGCCTGGGATAATGAACTTGATAAAGAGAAACGTTCAATTTGGTCCTCTCTGTCCATTCAGCTCTATTGTTATTAGTCCTCTGAAGTTATTAGATCCTAGTTGAAGAATACAGAAAAATCAGTTAATTCAGGTCAATGAAGCAAAATAGCAAGAGACTGAAGAACCATAATCCCTCTGGACATCATTTTCCCATGCAATTGATGGGTTATCATTAAGATTCCTCTCTTAAAATTCCAAGCACTTCTCAATATCACTACTCTTGGGACCTGCCTCTAACACATGGAACTGGGGGACATTTTAATACCAAACTCCAGCAGGTTTAGGTCTGACCATAAGCTAAATGACAACAGAGAGGGGGTGCTTTCAAAAGACAGCCTGAGGGGTCACTATACTCTCTGTGTGACTACAAATAATCCTTTCCAATATTTGACTCTAAAGAAGTTGGAGGTTAGATTTCAACTAGAGAACAGGAAAGAGTGATGTAGAACTTTTCATGTTGTTTATTTCAGGCATAGTCTACATTATAAAGAATGTGTTTCTTTCAAGGCTCAAATCATACATTCCTAATTACCCTTTATTTTATTCAGTCCATAAATCCTATTTTATTAATTTCTTTGTGTGTATGATATAAGTGTATGTATGTATGCACATTTCTGTGTGTGAATGTTATTATCTGTGCATGCCATATTGAGGGAGGTCGGTCAGGTCGTGGTGTCCATCTTATCTCCCAACCTTATTTGCTTCTGCACACTCCAGGGCAGCTGGCCTGCAAACCTTTGGTGATGCTCGTGTGTCTACCTCTTATTTCATTCTGTAGAGCTGGGTTTGCAGATGTGCGCCACAGCTGGCTTTAGGCGGGTTCAGGGGATCAGAATCTTGTCTACATATTAATTCAGGAGCCATTTAACTCAGTGACTCATTTCCTCACGAAGTACTTAAATCTTACATTTTCTTTTAGGCTAGGGAAAAAATGTTGAATGGGATGTATTTGAGATGCAGTGAGGAACTTGTCAAACATATTTTATTCTACTGGATCTTGTCACAGCATCTGTTTGACTGTATGGAGATGAAAAATATTTTTGAAAATATAGTGATAATGCCCTTTATTTTATCATTTTTGAGTGTGTGCTTTTGCATTCCTATGTGTGAAAGTGAATTGTGGGAGTGTAAACACGCAGGTTAGAGGTAGACCTTGGAAGTCTTTTTGAGACAGTTCATCTTTTATTTCTTTGGATGCAGATACTCCTTCTCACTGGTCTGGATCTTACCAAGTAGGGTAGCCTGTCCAGCTAGGAATCATGGGCATCTGTTTGCCTCCCCCTGCCAAGAAATTGGATTTCAAATATGCACCATGACATCCACTGTGTTTATATGGGTCCTAGGGATTGAACTCAGCCCTTTATACTTGTGCAGCAAGCACGGTACCCACAAAGTCATTCTCCAGCCCCAACAATGCCCTTCATTATGTGTTTAATGACTAAGGTCCAAGATATTGTTGACATTAATACAGAAAAGAAGCATAGACCCACTCTACCACATCATTCTGATTATCACAAAAAGTCCTCAAGTGGGTGACCTGCAAGGCCTCAGGGCTCAGATTTCAACTATTGATGGTTCAAAGAATGCTCCTGAAATTATTATTTTTGGCCAAGAGAGGGCTCATAAGTAAGGTTTTTCCATGACATTTGTACCATAAAAATCACATTTTAACATGAAAGACAAATTATAATCATGAGAACTGATAGAAGAAGCACTTGAAGAGCTTCGTTTATTCTTGATCTTTCCACAATGCATCTTGGGTGCTGTTAAATGCAGTTTGAAAAATATATTGCTTGCATCCTTCAGATTTAGGTAATATTATGTCACAAAGATAAGTTCAGAAAAAAATATTGCATGGAAATATATGCCAGGTGCCCTAAGTAAATGTTTAAAATTTACATTGAGCTCATTTCCTAGTTGAGTTATTGCTTACATTTTGAATTTTCAACCTTCTGGAGCAAGCCTGACAAGCAAATAGATTTCTTTCAGTGTTATCATCCACGAAGAATCATTATCATGTAATATACGATCTGTTTATGGTTTCTGTGGAGGGCATCTAGCTTAGAAAGTGAGTGATCACCATGAAGCAAAGCAGATGGGGAGAGATCTGGTTTGTGTCAGAGAGTAAGTGTACCAGATGTTTCGAAACTCCTGAGACGTGGCTCACCCGTCGTGGCCCTAGCATGCTATGGAAGTCCTTTCAAGCCTGAAATCATTATCAGGCATTTCCCAAGGAACCCTGAGATTAGAGAACATGGCTCACCCCATCTTCCTCCTGACTTTCATTTTGATTATGTAGCATCATTTATATGTAGACACATGTAAACACCGAATGGATAATAGAGACTTTGCAAGGAAGTGATCAAACCAATTTTGAAACATAGAATACTTGAGCTTCAGGTATTTTGAATTAAATGTTTTACAGAATTTAATGTAAGCTTTGTTTTTAATGTTGCTATAAGTTTTACTTTGTGGCTACATTTTCAAGTTCCTTGGGCTGGAGCTGTGTTTTATAGACTTTGGCATAGGGTTTTTATTCCTGACCCAATTTCATCAGTGCATTCTGATGATATTTCTGTGTCTGTCTTCATACAGTCTGTCTTCTGTGTCTGGGCGGGTAGACTTGTTGTCCCATTGCTATTTCCTGCCATTTTGAGTGCATGCAATACTATATACTATGTTTTCAATGAATGACCCCCATAAAACAGCTTTAATACTTATGTCTATTTTAGGTAAAAACATAAAAATACCCCAAAATTGTCTTCTCATTTAGGGTGCATCTGTTTCTTGTAGTATCAGGAATGACAAAGGATTTAATAGCATTTGTAGCTTCTACAGTTTACTTAATGACCATATTGTACTAACTATGTCCAATTCTGAAACACATGTGAAATGTTTTCAGTTCCAGAAAACAAAAGCTATAGATTTTCACTCTTGGTATAACAAAAATCAGTCAATGATTATGCAACTATTTACTCATAATAAGCAATTTTAAGTTTTATTTTTACTTATAATTGCTTCCATATACTTTCCTTAGTACATATTTATTTCAGACAGTATCTCTTTACATAGCCCAAGATGCCTTGAACTCATAGAAATCCTCTTGCATCAGTCCCTGGGTGCTGTTTAATAGGCATGAGCTACTGTGTATTATCTCTTAGTACTATGTTTTTATAAAGTTTGAGCAAATTAGCCCTTCCTAGTATTTCATATTCAAAGTTGAGCTTTCTTAAAAATGCTGTTAATTGTAGAAGTAGGAGAACCTATTGTGGTTACCCTCAACTAGATAGACTAGTAAATTTCAAACTTACATTTAAATTTCCTTCTACCCAAAACTATCATGTTCATTTTTAGTCTGTTTAAAGAAATAACAGAATTAACTGCAACTTCCATAAGGGTTTATTATTTGAGATGTCTTACATGCCCTTAAGTACAAAAACAGGTCAAGAATTCTCTGGGAAATTTTCGAGTCCGTATACTTATCATACACGTACAGTTTTGCATGTTTAGACTTGGCAATATTATGTCTGCATAAATCCATAATAGCGTTTTAGTAATGATCTATTCTTTCTTATATGCTGCTTTAGGCAAATGAATTAAAATGGTTTCACCTCTTTCTGCCCTATCAGTGTATAACCCCATCTGTGCACTTTGCACAAATTCTACTATTTGTACATGTTTTGGTTGTTTCTAAAAATTTCTTTATGATGAACACACTGCTATAAAAGTTCTCATTTGTTTATTTCAATGGGTGCAAGTACTCATTTTGGTTAGGTATTAATGAAATAAATGAGCCATACAAATGACATTTACAATTCTTAAACATGATAACATAGCGAAAGTGACAGGACCAAGGTATGAAAAATGCTATAACATCAAATGTTCCCCAAAGAGGTTGTACCAGTTCACACCTCCATTAGAAACACGAGAGTTCTGGTTTTCTGTGCTTTTAAATGATCCTAGAGGTTGATCATTTTCCTGCTCAATTTTTCTGGTGTGTGTTCTAGGATTGTCCTGCACAGTTGGTTTGATTTTTTTTTATTATTGATGATGGTGATGACCTTTTAGAAATTTGCTGACCGCATGTTTCCATATTTCGTGTAGTTTCTTTCTTCAAGTTCTTTACCTTTCAACTATATTTTTTTCTTATTTGTCTAAGAATTCTCCAGTTATTTTCGGTGGCATTGCTTTTCTGATATGTCTTAAGCTCTCTGTTTCAGTTGTAGCTCCTCTTCTCATTTCTCTTCTCTGTGACCTAACAGAATGGATTAATTGGAATGAAGAGAAGTGTGATGGTTGATGTCAGCTTGACAAGATCTGAAGTCTCTTAGAAGCCTAGTGCGCGAGTGAGGGATTATTTAGATTAGGTTAAGCTTTAACCATGCCAGTGATGGAATACCTCAGATAGACCATTTGAGGAGGTAAGACTCACTCTAAAAGTTGCAGACACCATATCCTAGACTGGGAGCCAACACAGCATAGAAGGAGAAAGTTGGTTGAGCAAGACATTCATACACTTCTGCTTCTTGACTGCAGGTACCATGTAACCAGCTGCCTCAAGTCTCAAGGTGTCCTCTCTGCCACAGTGGGCTGTAGCCTGGAACCACAAGCCAAAATGTATCCTTTCTCTCTTCCTTTGCCTTTGTTGGGTACTTCATCACACCATTGAGACAAATAACTAGTTCAGTTACTGTGAGGTGCAATGGGAATCTTTTTTAAAAATTATTTAAATATTTTGTATATTTCCCATTATCTTTGCATGTATAAGTAGAAACTTAGAGAATGTATTGATGGGCTTGGCAAGTCATTCACTTAGTAGTAAGAAGCCCTGACTTTGATAACTCTGTAGAAGTTAGACAAAATGCTACACATCTGTAGTCCCAGCACTCAGAAAGATGAGTCAAAAGGATACCTCATATTTAAATGTAAAATTGTGAGACTGGCTAATTTATTCATACTTTATAAGAAATGTGCTAAGAACAAGCTCACCATCAATTATACAGTTAGTGTGAGGCCAGCCTGGGCTTCCTGAAAGCCTGTGTAAAAAGTAAAAAGGAAACAATATGAAATTAGCCCACTGCAGTGTTTACATATGTACAAAAGGATTGATATGTGCAGGAACATGACTAGGTCCCCGGAGCATGATGAAACATGCTGTGCTAGTCTATGCATATGCCATTCTAGGAGAAGATAAAAGTTTACAGCTTTAAAACACAGGTCATGGCCCAGGGATGACATGGCTTGAAAAAAACTACGTGGGAAGATTTAAGGACAGTGGAGATGGTCTATGTTCTGTTGTTGAAAGGCAGGAGGCTGGCTGGTCAGACTGTACCCAAAATGCAGAATGAATAGGAAGTAGGGTCTGTCTATAAAGCTGCATGGCCCACCCTCAGTTACCCACTTTCTCCAGTGAGGCTTCATATCCGTCAATTTCTATGACTTCCGTCAGCATTGCCACAGCTGTGAACTAAGTGTTCCACACATGTGAGTTGATGAGGGGCAGTTGACAATCAAATTGTAACATTCTGTTTCCCTTCAAGTGTTTGTTATCTGTTCAATCATTTAATTTACAACATATATTAAAACTTTTATAAAAGAAAATATGGAGGAGGAGGGGCTGCTTGTTGGTCCCCAACTGCTAAGAGCCCTGAGGTAATCTCACATAAACCATATTATTTAAGCTGCTGCTTGACTCATTAGCTCTAGGTTCTTATTGGCTAACTCTTATATATTAATTTAACCCATTTCTAGTAATCTTGTATCGCCACGAAGCTGTGACTTATCGGGTCAAGTTCTGGCCTCTGTCTTTGGTGGGGCTACATGGCTTCTCTAAACTCCACCTTCCACCTTCCTTTTCCAAACATTCAGTTTAGTTTTCCCCACCTACCTCTGTTCCCTGTGCAGCCCCAAGGCAATTTCTTTATTAACCAATGGTATTCACAGCATACAGAGGGAAATCCCACATCAAAAATATTAGGGATAGAGATTATCCAGTGATTAAGAATACTCATTGCTCTTGTAGCAAGCCTAATTTTGATATTCAGCACCTACATGGAGGCTCACAACTGTTTGTAACTGCAGTCATAGGGGATCCAAACCTTTCCTCTCATCTCCTCAGTCACCAGGCGTGCATGTGGTGCTCATACATACATACATATGGTAAAATGACTCTTGTGCATAAATTCATAAAATGTTTTGAAAATACTTTTAGAAAAGAGAACATTTTAGAAAACAATTCATTTTACTTAATTACAGTCAATATTTCTATTCTATTACTTTACTGAAAACATTTGGTAGTGTTATGTAAATTTTGAGAGTCTTCTTTTTGTGAAATTGGGAGTAATTTTTGCTTCTATTGACTGTTTACTTGTTATGTAATTAGAATGTCATCAATTATAAGTATCAAAAAGATCAGCAGAAAACCAGACTACTTTCTGAGTGTGCATGAGTTCGCAAACAAGGCACAGCTCATGCTTTGTGGTCGCAACTGCATTGCTATGTCTTAGTTTCTTTTCTTCCTGTGATAAAAACACTCTGACAATAGCTACTTAAAAGAGAAAGGGTTTATTACAGTTTAAAGCTTCAGGTTACAGTCCATCATCATGGAGAAGTTGTAGCAGAACAATCTCCAGGCAGCTGATCACATTCCAGCTACTGTTAATATTCAGAGAGTAATTAATTTTTTTTGTTCAGCTCTCTCTCTCTGGTTTTTATTCAGTCTGGGACTTGGCTCATAGAATGTAATGCCCATATTATAGTAAGTCTTCCTATCTAGAAACCAAACTGGTATTCACTGGAAGCTTCATGCCTATTGGTTGGCTTTCAAGGCACTATGCAGATTACTGGAGGAGAAAAGTAAGCCTCAATATTACCCAGATGTGAACTGTTTAAGCTACCATAATGACTGATCTGATGAGATATACCCAGTACTATACTGTATGTATATATATATATATATATATATATATATATATATATACATACATACATACAATAGTAGCACAAATGTTATGGGAATAACCACCCACTTTCTGGTTGAATGTAAGACCAACTCCATGCAAAGAAACCAATAACCAACATTTTTAAAGAAATGGAATAAAAAAGTAAAATGTATTCCTACTTCAATTGCTAGAAATTAAAATGAAGACCCATGAACTATACTTAATGGTGAGTGTTTGGGTTATGGCTTCATCCCAGCCCCTGGTATCCATATACCCAAAGACTCTGGAATGTTTGAGTTAAGGCTTTACCTCAGCCCCTGGCATGCATATATCCAAAAAGTCTGGGAAGTTTGGGTGGAAAGTCCCATCCCAAGCCCCCTTTACTGGTGGTTGCCTCAGTCCAGACTCCACCCCCAAGAAAGCCTGCCAGAAAACAACCCTTCTTCAGAGATGCTCAAGACCACTCCCACAGGGTATTTAAAAAGCAACCCAGAGAACAAATGCCTATTTTTTTCTGGTCTTCCTTCCCTGGCCACCCGGGAGTGCTGGTATTTTTTAAACCTGGGCTTTTTAAAACTTGGTTTGATTTTGTCTGATTCAGATTATTGTGTCTGCGAAGAGGTTTATCGGGGTGCAAAAACTTTTTATCTGGAGGTCCCAACAAAGGAGTTGTTTTTCCCACCGACACAGGGCTATATGTTGGGAAAACACCCTTCTTCTTTGCACCTACTCTTGGCAGGGATAAGATCGACTTCAGCTGGGTAAGTTCTGAGTTCCATGGCTTTTTATTTATTTATTTTTTTGGCCAGGAAAAAACACAGTAGTACCATTTTGCTAGATCTCAGGGAAAGTCACTACTATCCAGTTATGAATCAGCACATGCATACACACGTGTGTGCGCACACACAGACATATAGACTCAGATATGTATACACACAGAGAGAAACAAAGACAGATAGATATCTCAATAGGAATCCATCAAAGTCATTTAGTAACTTCCTTATTAAAAGTACTAAAAAATAAAACTCAAAACATACATTTTCTTAATATTACTGAAGTTAGGGTAAAATCAAATGATCTTTTGAGATTATTTGGTTTATCACCAGAAGTTGTTGCTCTTTCAAGGCTTTCCTATCAGGTTTGTGGTTTTTTTTTTTTTTCTTTTAAATGATATAATACTGACTCTTTAGATTTCTGAAATAATACTTATGTTTACTTTTTCAAAATTGTTTAAGATAATATTTTAACATTATTATTGCAAGTATTATTTGTATCAGTGTACACATACAAGGCCTGTAAGGGGAGGCCAGAGAATGACTTATGGGAGCCTAGTCTCTCCTTCCTCCATATCAGGGGTCTGCCTTGAGTTCTCAGATTGGGCGAAAGGTACATACATGCCCTGTTCAGTCATCTGGCTGGCCTATATTTTTTGATAGTTTGTTTATTTTTAAATCAAAACTGGATTTTGTATTTATAGGTCTGCCTTATCACGTATTCATTTATTTATTTTATGTGTATGTGTGAGTGACTTTATGGCTATATGTGCACCATAGGTTTGTCCGGTGCCTACAGAAGCCGGAAGAGGGTATCAGAGACCCTGTAACTGGCATTACAACTACCTGCCATGTGTGTTCTGAAGATCAAACCAAATTCTTCTGTAAAATCAGCAAGTGCTTTTAGTTGTTGATCCATTCATTCCTCTATGCCCCGCAGTGTTTATTTTTAATGTAAATATACTACTTAGCAAAGCTGCTAAAGTCCAAAGAGAAAGTTCTAGAGCTGAAGGGAAAGCAATGCACCCAACAGAAGTTATATGGACTAGGGGACGTAGTGTAATTTAAAAGTTAGTGTTTAAGCCGGGAAGTCGTGGCACATGACTTCAATCCCAGCACTCTGGAGGCAGAGGCACGCAGATCTCTATGAGTTTGAGGCCAGCCTAGTCTACAGTAGCTAGTTCAAGGACAGGCTCCAAAGCTACAGAGAAAAACTGTCTTGAACAACAACAACAACAACAACAACAACAACAACAACAACAAAATGGTTAGTGTTTAAGAGATAGGGCAGAGCTCAGGTCAGGAACACCTGCTTTGCAAGAAGAAGCCTACGACTACACCCCAGAAGGCTGAAAAATAAATTGTTTAGGTTCGTTATAACTAGACCCACTGACATGAGGTTGTTCAAGATCTGGTCCTTAACATTTCAAGGAAAACAACAGTTATTTCCATCAACATGTTTCCAGTCCAACTTCTTTCAGTCAACTTTATTAATGTGTTTCTAAAAAAGAAAAATTGACCAATTCTTGGGAAACTAATGAATTTGTTGACAACAACTGATTTCAAAGTAATTCCAATTCAATTGTTAGCCAAATGGCAGAGAGTAATCCAAATATCTTGGTATTTTAGGATTTGAAGGAAAGTTTGGAAAATTTGATCGAACTTTATACCCTTTTTCACCCTTAAAATAATGAATAGTTTTGGTAGGTGTCAAATTCTTAGGACGATTAATTTTTTAGTCATGCATCCACATGTGTTTTAATTAATTTTAACACCTTAAAGGTTGCTATATTTATCAATATAATACCACTATTACATATCATTACTCTTTTCCATGATCTGTAACTTTGGTTCTGGTTACAATTCATAGTAGTTCACCCTATGC
This sequence comes from Chionomys nivalis, assembly GCF_950005125.1. Classification (NCBI taxonomy): domain Eukaryota; kingdom Metazoa; phylum Chordata; class Mammalia; order Rodentia; family Cricetidae; genus Chionomys; species Chionomys nivalis. Next base: position 11,696,371 of record NC_080088.1, read on the forward strand.
AACTGTTATTCTTTTGAGCTGATAACTCAGACATTTTCCTTTGGATGTAATAGTTGAGCTTTGCTTGATATGAGTTCCTTTGGAATTGTTCATTGCATGATTGCCTATAAATAATAATCCTTTAAGAACAGATTTAAAATAGTGTTTACAGGGGTTTCTGTCCTGCCCTGTCCCATAACCTTTCAGTCTCAAAGAAACATAAAGAGGTCTACATTAATTATAAACTGGTTGGTCTAATAGCTTAGGCTTCTCATTAATTAACTCTTACATCTTAAATTAACCAATAATTCTTGTCTGTGGTATCTATGTGGCTTGGTACCTTTATCAGTGAGGCATTCTCATCTTGCTCCTCTGTGTCTGGGTGATGACTGCACTGAGCTTTTCCTCTTCCCCAGAATTCTCCTATTTTGGTTTCCCCACCTATACTTCCTGCCTGGCTACTGGCCAGTCAGCATTTTATTAAACTACCACATGTAACAAATCTTTACCGAGTACCAGACCCTTGTTCCACAGTAAAATAATAAAGTGGAAACACAGATTTACTTTATTTTACACTATTAAAATTAAAAGACAACTTCATATGACTGTAGTTACCTTGCCATGTATGTTTCTGATTGTAAATATAAAATTTGTGAAGTTCCTGAAGGCTAAATTTTTGAAGAGGCTAACCAATTTCTGAAACAAAGAATAGTTTTATTACAAAATGGAAATGCAAACATATTTACCTGGCTTTTTGGGAATGTTGAACATTCTCAGCATTATCTATATGTCTACCTTCCCACATTTTGCTCTACAGAAGCTAATATATATATTATATGATACATTTATTATATATATTACATATATATAGTCTTATAATAAAGATTGTGGGTTTAAGTTATGATATCAAGGGGAATTTTATTTATGTCACTTACTGGTTATATAGTGACTTTGTGCAATTTATCTTTTCTGTGCTCACAATTCTTTTTCAGGAAAATTATTCCTTTCATCAGGTTTGATGTTTAAATGAGATGGCATGTACTTGACATGTGACTAATAGCAAGAGTAGGATACTGATAATGATGTCACAGCTAACTGAGTCAAGCATGGTGTCAGAGTCCTGTAGAACTAGTGTCCAAGAAACAGAGGGAACAGCACTGGTTGAGATCAGGAGCTGGAGTCAGACTGAGCTGCACGGAAAGAACAAGAGAAAAGAAAGCAAAGTAAACTTATTAATATTTGTTACTATTATTTCCCCCTAACTAGTGGTTCTATTTTGGAGGGTTCTATCAACTATAAAATGTATGACTTGACTGAGTAAGTAGGTGTATCCTTGGAGAGAAAGTGTGTCTTGACCAGGACTTCCTCCATCTTACTGCTTTTTTCCTATGACTTCTTGTTGGCCACAAGAAGGGAATAGTCCCTGCTACATGGTCCTGCTGTCATGTTCTGTCATGAACCAGAGCAGGCAGTGACAAAGACTAGAAAGTGAGTCCTCTGGAACTAAAGCTGAGATGAAATTTTCCTCTCTATAGTTATTATCTTAGGTATTTTGGTCAAAGTTATAAATGCATGCCTGCAAGGCTTTGGCTAAGTAGATCTGGGCTTCAGATTTGGTGGTATTAAAGAAAGATTGGGACAGAAGCCAAAGCCCTGGATCTAAAGATGGGGAGTGTGTTTCAGGCTCTCCTAACATTAGCTAGATCATCAAGAAGATACAGACTTTGCGCAGGCTCAGTTCTTGAACATGCTGCCCAGTAAAAAAAAAAAAAAAAAAAGAAGATACAGACTGTTTGACTCCATTTTGCAACACAAGAGACTGCATAGTTTACAAAAACGGAAGTTGGTTTTTGATGCTTCTGGTTATAGATGGTGAGAATGCTTAACTCACAGCCCTGGCATCTACTTGGTGTCTGCTGAGGGCTGAATACAGCTTCCATCCATGGCATTAAACAGGCTGGCACATGCACTCTTCAGACAGTGCAAAATTCAAGGAGCACACTGCTGTATAACATTCTGCTAATCCAGAACCACTGGCGCACAGCTCACACCCCACCAAATGACTGTAAATACTTCTCAAGAGCACAACTCTTGTAATTACCATAAAGACCCTCAAATCTCCCAGTATTCTCAAACTATGAACATGATTTGAAGAATTTTCAGGCTGACGTTGTCCTCAGAAAGAAAGCCTATTTGTCCTGAAGGTAATTTCGTCTAGTTCTAAAAGAACTTCATGAATGTTTTTACATCAACAAATGTGTCCCTCTAAAGCCCCTGAATACAAAAGAAAACCAAATGCTATGAGCAAGGGCCATCAGGACGAGAAGCAACAATAAATACTGATCATTGCAGGTTATATAATTCTAGATCACAGAAAGTAGCAAGCCATACTTTGACAGAAATAAGAGAAAAAAGAGTATTTAGAAAATGTGAAAGAAACAAATGTAAAACATAAGGGTGAATGATTCAACAGCATACTTATGTTAGAAAACAACTGAATTTCTTGACATGAACAAAACAATAAATCCCCAAATGATTGATAATAAAATATAGTTAGGGTGAATCTCATTAAAGGCAAAGAATTGCAGAGTAAACAATAGAATACAATTCTAATTGTACGCCTCTAACAGAAAGCCATCTAAATAAAACCAGTGGACACCTCCAGCCTGGATACGTGGGGAGATGTTTACTCTTACTGCAGCTTGATATTCCATACTTTGTTGATTTCCATGGGAGGTGTGTCCTTTCCTGAACAGAGTTGGAGGAGCAGTGGATTGGGAGCTAGGAACTGAGAGGGGACTGGTAGGGGAAAAGCTGAGAGGACAGGAAGGAGGGGAAACTGCAGCCAGGATGTAAAACAAGTAAATAAGTGAATAAATAAATAAATAGACAAAAATCAAACAAAAACAAGCAAACAAAAAATCTGGAGGACAGAAAAATTTAGAGGGAAAGGAAGAAAGCAAAAAGCTGATCTTAAAAGAAACCTAATCCAAATCTCTTTATTAGAAAAAGTACACTTATGCATGGTGGTTGAGTCCTCACTTCTATCTGAATTGCTCTATTCTGTGAGGCAGTAGCCTTCTGTTGCCTTTCTGTGAGTTTAGGAACTTTGTTTTGTGCATGCAAAGCTGGACAGTAACTGTGACAGAAAGATGACCAGGCCTTTCTGAGAGCCGGGAACAAACTGATAGCAGTGATCACCAAACACTTTCAGAGCTTTTCTCACTAAACCATATGGGCTCTCATCTTAGGGACAAAAACAAAGACACTTAATGAGAAAGCAGGCTCCTTGTAGAAAACATTTCTTTATGAAAAATAATTTATAAAATAATTGTGCTGAGTAACTGTAATTAGAATCTCTCTCTCTCTCTCTCTCTCTCTCTCTCTCTCTCTCTCTCTCTCTCTCTCTCTCTCTCTCTCTCTCTATGATTGGTATATGCAGATACTTTGTACCTCCTTAGAAGGAAACCTGAACCTGTTTTAAAATTATCTAGCATAACCCTACAGAATCATCTGTTTCATTCTGTTTGTTTTGGCTCAGATGCTGTCGCAGATGTTCATGATTAGGGAATGAACTCTGCAGTACGTGGCTCACGGTGGAGTGGAGAAGGAAGGCAGGAAGTGAAGAAGTCCAGTAAACTTTACAAGTGAGTTTATATGTGCCCTGGCCATGGGTTAGTAAGCACACATTAGCAACTTGTAAGGGCCTGGTTTCCTTTCAGGACACTGAAGCAAATTCCCTTAGCCCAGAAGAAGCTGTTGAGATAACTGAATAGTTGCTAATGGAAGGGGGTAGTGTTGCACTAAGGTGAAATGGCCTTCGAAGGGACATTTTGCAGGGTCTGGGAAAGATAAAATACACAGATGGCTCCTTATCATTTTCCCAGGCCAATATGTATACCTTCACTTCAACCTGGGGAATCTGGACTCTGAGGTTATGTTCTGTCTTCATGTGGGAATTCTGCATGACCTTGTCAACTCTGAGAACAGGATGAGAAACAGCCCAGAGCTCTCAGGAATGACCATGGTTTTGAAATTCTATAAATGGACTTTATGGTTAATAATTAAGCTCCAAGTCTATCTAGTAAGTGAATAATGACACTACCAACTTCTAAAGCTAATTCCTACATAGTTATGAACCCTGAGAAATTTGGTTCAATGTTTTCTTTATCCTGCTTATTGACAGACTTTATTGATTTTTTTTACCCTGCATTCTTAAAAAACGGTATACACAGGCAGAGAAATGATTAAGATTAACTCCTTATGTGCCAGTCTAACTTTAATGAACACACTTAGCCATTGTTTATACATTCACCTTATTTATGAAATATACTTAGCTTCTCTAAACTTTGCAACCTCACCTCATTAGTCTATTTTCTTCTAATTCTAGCAGCACAAGACTTTTTTTCTGAACACTTTCTCTTTAATCCCTGAAGAATGTGACTTAACTGTGATAAGCTCTGAGGCCCTTTTATTCTCTGCAAACCTCTGTAGATATCAAACAAATACCTTGTAAAAAGACTACTAAAATGTATGCTCAGCTTATATCCTATTCAAATAAAACAACCCACAAACAATAATCCCCAAATAGCAATGTCTTTGCATTCAGGATTGATTTTTCTCTGGAGCAAGACTGGTCATAACATTTGTCATACAGAACTTTTCATTTAATAAAGTGCACAAGATAAGAAAGGAAACCGCTGTTGCTATGGGCTCCATGCCAGGACATAATACATTGTTATATGGAATGAATCATTACTGTGGTTTACACTTAAGTGGATTCATGCTCTGAATCTCAAAACATGCTTGGGGTCATGAAAATATTCATTTTCTTTTCAGCTTGAACAGTTTGAAATCATTTACTTGTCTTGCTTTACAACTTCTGGGGCATTTCTCACGTCCATTCTACACTCACCATTGTGCTGTCATCTCTCGGATGTTATACTACAGTTTTAATTCATTTTCTTTGAAATACCACTTCAGAGAGGCTGATTACTCCTGAGCTCATGATGCTACTTCCCCAATACATGAAAAGTATGTTCATATTTTATAATCAAATTTTTTAAATGTTAAATGTGTTGTTTCCCAGTAGAAATCTTGGCCAGCATGAACAAGAAACAGGGTTTAGCACACAGAATCATAAATAGTCATAAGTAGTCACTGGATCAATGAATAACAGCTATTACTACTATTAGAAATGTCAGTGTAGTAAGCATTGGACCATCTTGACGCCTGTCCTGCTTATTTTATTCTGATTTATATACACCGTCACAAATATAATTTGTTGTCTAATATTCACACAGAGTGAAAATACTTACATGTCTATCAATGCAAGCACACATAGGTTATTATAAATTTGAATGATAGATGTTCAAAATATATAGTTCGAGGCATTTTAATACTAAGGTTTTGTATAGTATGTAACTTGCTAGTATCTTAAGTCCCTGTGTTTAAGTAATTAAGCCAGGAAAACAAAGTACAGAGAAACAGTTAAGCTAGATAGAGACTTAAATTTACAGTGGATTTCTTTCTTATGACACCGTAAGATTTTTACAACCAGTTTGATTTTCCTACTGGTTCAGTCAATGCTATACTGTGGGTGCTTATGTCAGGTACAAAGGTGAAAGGACTGCGTCTTGCTGGTTAGACATCTCAGACACATCTGGTTTGCTATGCTACCTTGGATTGACCGCACACAGGTAGGGTGCAAAATGTAAGCTTTGTGAGAAGAGAAACTGCTGCCTCTCTTAGTTACCAATGTTCTTGAATATGTGCATACAGGGCATAACATTATTAAATGATAGAACATGAATACTCCATCTGAATACCATATACCATGACATTTATTGCATTTATTGTATTGCATACATTTTTAAGTTCATTCCTGAGGACAACAAAGACGGTGCCCATAAAGGAAGGTATATTTGGGATTTATTTCTGGTACCTTCATTAAAAAAAAAAGTACTTTAGCATGTTTTTTAGTTAATCATTTTACACGACTGTCTGTCCTGTATATAATAACATCTGAATCCACAGATCAATTTTCTACTTCATTGTTATTTAAAAACATAACTGGTAAATGTCCCTCTTTGGCAGAAGTCAATACAGAACTGTAGACTTGAAAAACAGTCATGCAAAGCAGCACATCTGCATAGTGTGCTAAACAAAGGAGTCACTATAGACTCCAAGTATGCCCTGGAATATGTTAGAGTGTGCACAGCTAATGACAGTAATGTGCTAAATGACAATATCCGAAAACAGTTTTGCTGTGCATGACATAACAAGAAAGAAACATACATTGGAGGTAGAGAGGATAATTGAATTCCCACCCCCTCACCTAATCCATGCCATGCTATCTTCATTTCTTGGAAAGTGAAAAATCTAACCCACCATGGAAAAAATCAAACTCATAAGATCACATCATCATATAGTAGAAAACTCATGATAATGCAAAAAGCCAACCACAGATTTGCAACAGGAGGCAAATGGCATGCATGAGAGCCATGCATTAGATGAGGGAGAAACAGCTATGCTTTTGAGAGAATTACTTAGTTTAGGATATAGAATTTGCTACACTGGAATTATGCATGAAATGTATTCCAATGAATGCATATTGTCTAACAGTAAAGTGTAAAATATAATTTCACTCAATAAGCTTTTGTTGTATGGCTAAACTTTTCCAAAAGACCATTAAAAAGAGCCTGTGTTTTTTCTTTATAAGACAATAAAAAAACAAGTTTAGAAATGCATGTATCCTGTTAACTGGTGACATGACAGGATTCACACACATCTATTCATAATAAATACAGCATCCCATTTCCTCCTATTTATTACCGATTCTGACTTCTAAAGCTCACTCCATGATTTAGCATTCCATATACTTTCAAACTGGAAATTTGGTGATGCCTTATGATACCACCTAACATCCTAGAGCCCTTAGAGACACCGCCACATTAAAAAACTCCCGTTCATTTCCTACCTTAAATTATTTGGGTCTAATTTTGATGTATGGTTTTGCCTTACATGTAAGTTTCAATTTTCTTAACTGTTTGCTTTTTTAGATAATAGTTTATGATGTTTGCTTTACTGACAGATGAGACATGAGAAAGATTTTAATGTACTTGAAATTCCATTCACTCAGAAATTTTCAAGGTAATTGATTAGCCAGTTAGTGTCTATACCAAAATACTCCTAAGTAAATACAAATAAATCATTGCTATTAAGGTATTTTTCTTTTGCTATTGATTCTGTGTTGGCAGAGGCTACTCATTCATTTTCAGCTGCCTAGACCTGAAATAATCACACAGAATCTATATTATTTAAAACAAAGCTTGGCCAATAGCTTAAACATATTGCTAGCTAACTCTTATATCTTAAATTAACCCATCTCTATTAATCTGTGCATCACCATGAGGTTGTGGCCTACCAGCAAATTTTTGGCCTCTATTCCTCTAGTGTTAGCTACATGGCTTCTCACTGACTCTGCCTTCTTTCTTCCAGCATTCAGTTTAGGTTTCCTGCTTAGCTCTACTCTGCCCTATCAGAGGAAAAAGCAGCTTCTTTATTCATTAACCAATAAAAGCAACATATACAGAATGACTTCCTATAGCATTTCCCTTTTTCTGTCTAAATGAAAAGGAAGGTTTTAACTTCAACAGTAAAATTACATATAACAAAACAGGTATCAAGCAATAATTACAGTTACAATATTTATATCTACTTTATCTTTTGTCATAACTAAGGAAAACCATAATTCTCTCTATAACTCTCTATTCTTCAACACCATCAAAGGCTGCAGACAGATAAAATATTACCTAAGTAAAAAGGAAGCGCATTGTAAGCAACCTCCAGAACTCTAGATTGACAGAGATATCTCACAGCTTGGACAGTCACCCAAAATTCTTCTGTTTTACTGTGGCGCCCATCTTCAGCCTACAGATCCATAGTATCCTGCAGACATTTACGTGAGGCTGAAAATTTCAAAGACAGTTCCTCCTATATTGGCAGTTTGTCAGTCATTTTCTTCTGTGTCCTGCAGAATGTCTGGCAGACTCTTTCATGAAACAGGAACCCTGAAGCATCATCTCACCTTTAGGCAAGTTCAGCAGTCATTTTTCTGTGGCTCTGGCATTCCCAGTTCATTCCGCATAACATCAAGCAGTCCAGGCAAGAACAGTTTCTTGCCCAAATGGCTAGCAAACTCCATAAGGAGCCTTTTTGATGCCCATCATCCTTTTAAAGTAGATTGGTGCTGGCAGGAGCAGATGAGTCTCATTGTCATGAAAAGTCCTAAGTCCTTAAAACATTTTGAATGCTATATTATGAAGATCTCTGAAAGATTTGAAGAAAACCTATCTAACTGAAATAGATCACTATATATCTAGAAAACCTAACATAATTATAAGCTTTACTATTATAGATGATTATTTATATTTCTTAATTGTACGTTACATTTTTAAATGAGCTGCACAAACACAATACCTTAATTGAGAGCATATATATGTATAGACACATATATATGCTTAATATATATATATAAAACATAATAAACTTGATCTTAAATTTATATAAAAAACAAGATCCACACTAATGCAAAGTATCCATCTCTATAGAATGGCCCCCTTTAAATGTAAATAAACATTTATAAACAATATTTGGGAATTAGGGCACAGTTCTCTCCAAACTGCTTCATGCCTTTTGCTGGGCAAAGTATTTTCTTTGTCAGGGTTCTTGAGACCTTTCAGAGGGTCTTGGTCCTTCAAACCACATTAGTCTGGAAGGAATTCACAGATTCTTATCTTCTGTGGAAACACAAACAGAAGTGCTTTTCCAGTGCAACATATCCTTAGACCTAAATTTTGAAGTCACGACACCTTTAAAGTATAGATGTTGGCTTAACTTAGCAGTCACTAGAATCAAATGTCTCTCTGCAGTCAAAAAATTCAAAGAAAACACAATATTATATATAATTTAGACTCTGTGTATATTCCATCTTTATGTGACTATTTTCTTACTCTGTTACATTTTCTACAAGTTTAATATTTATTATCTTTGTTCCTTTAACCTATGACTGTCTATACTTTTTTATATATAACTGTCTATATTTTTTCTTCTCTCTTCCAAGCCTATATACCGTCTTAGACATATTGCATCTTATTTGGAGGTCTTTTATGCCAGAATCTGTCCTATTGTGTATCTAAAATCCTTTTCTGACCAGGAGCACCTTTTCTATTTTTTCAAATGCTAAGTGGGTGTGGCTAGGACTAACATAGTTTTGCCTTTTGGATCTGCTCAGTCCAACATGACTGAGGCATGTTCACCGTCTCTATGGAATCCTTCACACTGCTCCAGTTTCAAGTATTCAGTGGGTGTATGTTGCACCATGAAGCAGTTTGTAACACGTTGCTTAAATTGAATGCTAGGTCTCCTGAAAGAGCCAGTCCTGTTCATGCAACTAGCAAGAACCGGAAAGCCCTCTTAAAGGAGCTGCATGGTTTTTGCTGCCAATGCTGAATCAGGAAGACCTCTCTTAAACTTACTGCCAGCAAACAGAGCCCCTCTTTAAAAAAAAAAATTGCTGGCTACCCAGAAGCTGTGCTTAACTCTGTTCTCTTTTGTCTAGAATTCCCTTCCAAGCTCTCTCAGGTTTTAGGTGGATTTAGCTGGCACACATTGGCACGCCAGTCTTGATGGAGGCCGCTTGTTCATTCAGGCTGGCTAGAATCCTGTATTTTAAAATGGAAGAGAATGCATTCTTCTGGTTGGCCTCATGGTATGTCTTGGGATCTAAACAAAAATTATATACCTCTGCTATATAAAATTGATTGTAATTTTATAAATTCAATAGTAGATTAAGTACTCAACAGAAAATTGACTTCACCAATATTAAACCATTAAATAACTGTAGCAGTATATAAGTTATATATGAAATGACTAATGCAGGCAATCTTTTGGTCAAAACATGCTATAATAGTAGATTTCCTAAAAACTTGGAAAGTATAAATGCATTTAAAGTTGCCTTTATCATTATGTGCTCATTTATTTATTTTGTAATACTTCTAATAAGCTATCGAATGCCTTTAGAAGACAGCTCATATTTTATACTTCTTCAAAGCCAATTTTTAGTCTCTATGTTGTCCTTTTATCCAAATTGGCCTTTAATGATACAATCATCAATAAACTTAATGAGTTTGCATTCCATAAATCATTAATTAATTTAATTTAGATTATTTTTTTTCTGAGAGGGACTGGAGTCCCATATGTTGATTAAGACTGAGAAAAACAAAGTAACTTGAAACTTAGGGAAATAGTATGGGGGAAGCTTTTGACCCTAACTACAAATGAAAAGAAATAAATCCTTTGCTGTGGTTTTAAGTAGTGTGGTGCCTAAACAGCATGATAAATGTGCTGACATTCACAGAGACCCTAGTTAGAGCAAGCCGAGATATCTTAATGCACTCCCTGGCATCTCAGAACACACAGCCTCTATATGAAGGACCACTCAGTTAATAGTGAAATGCAGCAGACCATGTGGGTCACAGCTTTCTTATAGCATCTGGAGAACTTTTGTTCTCATCATTTCTCTGCTCATCTTTTCTCCCACTTGTTTTACGTACATTCTTCTCACTCATGCCTTCTGGTTACCATTTGCAAGAACAGAACAAGAAAGATGGTTAGACCCAATTTTATGCCCATAACGAGGGTTCCTAAGCAAAAGTAACTGGTGTCCTTCCTTCCATAACATGCATATATTCATTCACTCTTAAGTTTATTTTCAGAGAAAATGGGTTGTGAACATAGGCATAATAGGTATATTAATTTCTTCTTAATATTGAACTTGAAAACATTTATGACACAGAAATTTTAGCTTTCAGAAATAATACTTAAAGAATAAAAATTGAGTGTTGGTGAGATAATTCAGTGGATTAAGATGCTTGCTGCCAAGATTGGGGATGGAAGTTTGATTTTTGGAACCTATAAGGTGTAATCAGAGAATTGACTCCTGACAATGGTTCTCTGGTGACTTGAGCACCATGAACTGGTCCTTTCCCCCACCAATTAAATAAATAAATTGTATTTTTTTAAAGAGGAAAAAATTAAAATAGCATTCAAGCTTTTTGGAGGTCATTAAGATCCACAACTATTTCAGAAAAGGATTTTAAGAAAAATAACTGAAAGATTTAGAGACTATATTTGATTTTCATCTGGTTAAGAAGTGCATTGGCAATTAATAATGATGTATTAGGTATTCATAGAATATTTTCTGTGTGAAAAATATTGTTAATGGAATACAGCCAATTAATATAATGGTAGATGTATCAGAATAGTTTTGAGGATTATTATTTTAAAACTATTAAGCCAGTTGGAAGCAAGTTAAGTCTCCATAAGAGCTGTAATATGTTGAGCTCATGTGGATTGGATACTGATCTTGAGTTCAAATGGTCCATTTTAATTCCATATGAAAGTTCTGTTCCAGAGTTTAGTCTTCTCTCAAAGTAAAACTTATGCTGGTTACTCTACTTGAATTTATTTTAAAATGTTTATCAAGTTGCAGCTTCATACATTCTTTTTTAATTAAGCAAAATCTGAGTCCATATTTGTGAAAAAGATTTAATTAATAAGTTCATCCTATTAGTGATCAAATCACATTTGTAAACCATAATTCTGTTGTATTTTATTTTAAAATTTTTTAGTTTAATTATGTTTTATTCAAAATATTAACACACTTAGAACAATTCCATATGTCCATGTTCACTGAAATTATTTCCATTTTATGATGTTTACTTTTATAATAAGATCCAAACCTACCATCTTACCATGTAACGCTGTCTGAAAAGACAAGTTTTTTTTTATTATTTTATTGATCTATACATTTTTCTCTACTTCCCTTCCTTCCTTTTCCCTCCCCTTCAACCCTCTTCCATGGACCCCATGCTCCCAACTTACTCAGGAGATCTTGTCTTTTTCTACTGTCCATGTAAATTAGACCCATGTATGTCCCTCTTAGGGTCCTCATTGTTGTCTAGATTCTTTGGGATTATGAATTTTAGGCTGGTTTTCTTTGATTTATGTCTAAACACCACTTATGAGTGAGTAATATAATATTTGTCTTTCTGAGTCTGGGTTACCTCACTCAAAATGATGTTTTCTACATTCATATGTTTGCCTACAAATTTCAAAATGTGATTATTGCTTTCTGCTGTGTAGTACTCCATTGTGTAAATGTACCACATTTTCCTTATCCATTCTTTGGTCGAGGATCATTTGGGCTGTTTCCAGGTTCTGTCTATGGCAAACAATGCTGCTATGAACATAGTTAAGCACATGTCCTTGTGGTACAATTGACAATCCTTTGAGTATATACCCAAAAGTGGTATTGCTGCATTCAGAGGCATTAGTGAATTAAAGATATATGTAAAATAAAAGAAAAATGTCATTAATTCCTTATGTGATAAATACCGTATATTATAAATGGTTAGGTTATATCTATTACATTTATGCTGTGAGATAGTAAGTTTAAAATATCTATCATACTTAAATCTCAAACAACAGGATACACTTGAGAAATCTGGCTATTTGTCTAAATTAAACAATACTGGAAGATTTATTTGAATAATATTCCCAGGGTGAGAACAAAACTCTTGAGAACCCAATCTAGTTAGGCGCAATGTTTCTAAAAGCAGAAAAAATTTCAATAATCCCTAAATATCTGTAAAACTCATTAGACTTAATGATGCAAATACAAACTATTTTTCTTGTTATTATAATCTTCTATTGACATCATTATATAACTGTATCAAATGTTGTTTATTATATCAGAAGAGACTGATTGCAATTTCCATCTAACCCAATTTTCAAAACAGTATATGTTCACTTTGGAAATTTGCAATTGGACAGGAAAGGATAAAGTCAACAATTAAAGGGATACTTATAATCCTATTTAGTTATAATCATCTCAATTTAATTTTCATTTGTGTATTTACATAGGTATCTCTGCATATGTATATTTATGTGAATTTGTCTTTTTTCCAAAGCCAAACTGTATCCAGTTCTATTAAAAACACTTTCCACAAACAATGATAGTTTTCCAGATGAGATACGAGCAGACAATCACTAACTGTATACAAGAATTTCCATACTCTCTTCTGATTCTACCAACATCAGAAAACTGCTGAAAAACCCGATGAGCCTTCTTTCAGTGCTCTGAAAAGCTGGAGAGCGTAGAGTGAGGGCTGACATTTCACATTGCAGATGTTGTTTAGCAACCTTTCACAAGCTGACCCTGACTTTCAGGACATCAAAAGAAAATGTCAGAATTATCAATCTTAAGATCCACAGTCTTCTATAAAAGGAGCCACTGCTCTTTTGAGGACACTCAGTGATGTCATTGCAAAGTCCAGACTGCCCAATAGGCTGGCAAAACCAATTTGGGGGGATCATGTTCCAACAGGTCTCTTGTCTTAAAGGAGTTAAGTCTCTATTGATGGTACAGAATGATATAAAAATGAATTTCATTTTCCCACACAAGGCATGTTGTGCCATGATGGCCATGTATGTCAGCACCAGGATGTGTCTCCTGAGAGCCAAGAGGAATCTTTCAAAATTATCAGGGAATGATGTTTTCCATCATCAAACATCATCAATCCAGTTTGGGAGACATTGTTAGTGGCACATGTCCGCCCCTGCCCCACCTAAACAATGAAGTGTTCTGTGTGCTAACATGATAGTTTAAAAAAAGTAAAACAAAATTCTGCATTTTTATAAAACTTGGTAAAAATAGTATTACAAACCATACAGATAACAGAAGCACACATCAAAAATGCCCTCATTTCACTTGGCATCTCCAGGTCCTTCGACTTTTTGTGCTCTCCATTTTCTGCAAGATTATTCGCTTCCTCACCTGCATCGTCTTTCCCCTTCTTCCCCTTGGGTACCTTCCCTCCCTTCTTTGCAGGGGCCTTTTTAGGCTAACGCTCTGGCTTCGAGGGGCAGGCTTAGCAGACAACCTTGCAGATCTTCTCTGCGGTTTGGGCTTCACCTTGACTTTGTCTCCTTTAGAATCCCTTCCAGCATTTCTTTTGTGCATGGGGAGGCCGCGGGGGCCACAGCGAAGCAACAGTTTGATCCGTCCGGGGTCGTCTCGCTGCTTCTTCACACTGCTCCATACTTATGTCTTAATAGAACAGTTTTGTGAAGTTGTGAACATTTTCGTGATGTACGAGAACTCATTCTGAGATTGCATGTCATTTCAAATCTTGTGGTTTGGGATCCTGTCCTAACTGTGAGATCTTGACAAGTCCAACATATCCTAAGTCCCTGCCTACCAATCAGGAGAGTGCTAAAATAACAGTCAATCTGTCTCACCAACGTATAGAGATGATCCACAGAAACAACAAACTTGTCTTTTTTTTTTTTTCTTTTAGGTTTTTCAAGACAGTGTAGTCCTGCCTGAATTTTCTGGAACTAGCTCTGCAGACCAGGTTAGCCTCAAACTTCGAGATCTCCTGCCTTTGCCTCCTGAGTGTTGGGTTAAATTTGTTTTAATGGCAGCTTGCTGGATTGTCAACTGTTAGATGTGTTATTTCAACAAATAGGCCGTTTCCTACAGAATTCTCAAAGGAAACAGATACATGGTCCTGTGTTTTAGAAAGTGTGTGATACTTCAATTGTTACTAAAACTCTTTATATAAAGCAATTAGACCACGAAGGGAGAACTTCCCAGGAAGTATGAAGGACACTCAATGAAGTATGCAGGTAAAAACCAACTACACTTAGAAAGTGGTTTATTAAAAAATTTGCACTATGTATCGATCTGCTTAAGTGACATTCTTCTTTGTGATATCTGCTTCCTATAGATATTCTCTGTTGCCTGTCGCCACGAAAGAGATCATAACTTTCATCTTTCTAATTTATGTTTCCAAAGTGAGATCAAGGTTTTGAACTGGTTACTAGATTTGTGGATGGAAAGGTAACAGGTTAATGAAGCATGAAACAGTGTTCAAATTGTCATTCCTAGTCTAACACTGAAGTTAATATTTTACCGACTCTCGTGTTTTTCCTGTTCATGCTTACTGAATCCCTTAAATCTCATGATTCAGAGAAATTAATTAACTGGATTACTATGTGTAAGCATGTCATTTCTGAGAATTAATGTTTCTTAATGATATCTATGTCATTAGTTGCATTGACTAATATTAAGGGACAAGGTTGAACCACAAAATTTAGTTAATTTTTAAACATCTCAATCATCTATTATAGATGTGGGAACTTGAAGCTTCTCAAAGGTCAAATGGTGAAATTCCCATGGAAGATTATGGGTGGATTTTGTAAGTATGACACGATGTTTCTCAATTTCTTCCTTTTCTATAAAGTTTTCATTGAGCATATAATTCACAAGCACATGACCTTGACTGCCTTCTACACCTTGATCTTCTGTCTCTATACCTATATGAATGTTTACAGTGTTGTGGGCTCACCCTCTCTCAGGTTCCATTTCTCATGGATTATTTAATATAAGAAAGACCACGCAAAACACTATCATAGAACACTGCAACCTTATGTTAATCATATCATCTTTCATTCAAAGGCTCAAACAGTGAAGTAAGTTTACTGTCTAAATATAGTTTTGGTTTTTAGTGTTTTGAAAATATCTAGAAGGTTAACTTGAATTACCATGATCAAACAGTCAAAACTATCTGAAAGCAATATTGAGCAGATAAGAGATCCCAAGAATTAGAATGTTGATTCCCATTTTGCCTCTTTCTTCCTAGAATATCTCTGGTAGATGTTCTTCTAATTTGTATACTGACAGAAATATTTTATTTTTCTTTGTATTCTGAATATGTTTCCTCACCTATAAGAGTATTACAAATACTTGTTCAACATGGAAACAAGAAAATAAATTACGAGGTCAACCTTTACCTTGAATGAGGAATCGTTTGGATATCCTGATAGATGGTACTTAATGTATTTAAACTCAGAGTCAGGAATCTCCCTGTTACATATTTTATGCATTGTCCCTTAGAGCCCCGAGTCCTACTTCCTTATTGTCTGGAGATTGGGGAAGGGAGGTAATTGCATTTTGAGTTAATTTTATTATATCATTCATTTCAAGATGTCGAGAAAATTAAATTACTTAAGTGCTGACAAGATGGTTCTAAGGGCACCTTGCATCAAGGTTGTTGATCTGGATTTAATCCCTTCTATCATGTGGTAGGAGGAAGACACTGACTTCTAAATGCTCTCCTCTACATGTACTGTACACCACAATGATTTTGCACTGCCTCCTCCCCATAAACACACACACACACACACACATACACACACACACACACACCACAGGCAAACAAATCAATGTAAAACATTTCAAATTGTTTAACATGCAGAAGACATTCTTGTTAGTTTGGGGCTCATGTTTTCTGCTCGGTATCTGGCATTCAATGGTGAATTGATTGTTTCCTCTCAGTCATTCAGTTACTTAGAAATGAAGGTTTTTTTTTTAAACAAATATATTTGGACCACATGTTTGTACAAGTATTTTTAATAGATATTTTATTTGACTTCGTAATAAAAAGAAACAGTAGGTATCTTTAATCATTAAAATCCACAAGCAAGTCCCTCATGTTCAAGTCACCTGGGGCTGTATTCAGGAAACCATTCAGTGAGAGATCACAATCGGAGCCATTCCTACCTGCTGTTTTGTCTATCTAGGTTATGATATTTTTATTTTGCAGAAAAGACTTGTGGACAGTAGAGCATTGTAGTTTAAAATGTTTCTTTTAAAATTTTACTTTCACACTTAAATGAAAAAAAGATTGCACTTAGAATTTAAAATGTATTATAGTTTCCGAGATTTGTGATCCTTTCAAAATGCAATGATATCAGGAGCAATATGATGTCTAAAAGCATCTTTTTTCCACTTTCATATACAAGAAGGTTCTTTCCATAGACCTTTAAGTTCTATCGAGTCATTTGAACTTTCTCAATCTCTCCAAAACTAAGAAGTCCAGACTTAGTGCTGTTTACTTTGTTTTTTCTTTCTCATCACTGACAGCATTTTGATTTATCTGAGACCTTCACTACTGGACATACTGAGGTGTGACTCCAGTTAATCCAAGTTTGACTTTTCTCCACCCCTATGTTGTTATTGTCTTCTAAAATTATATTTACAGTTATTGTCTTTTTTATACCATGTTTCTAAGTTCAG
The DNA here is from genome assembly GCF_950005125.1 of Chionomys nivalis. Lineage (NCBI taxonomy): Eukaryota > Metazoa > Chordata > Mammalia > Rodentia > Cricetidae > Chionomys > Chionomys nivalis. The sequence continues at coordinate 11,713,556 of NC_080088.1, forward strand.
AAATATCATGGGCTAGTTAACTTTAGGTAAGCTATCTTTGTTCTCATTTCAAGAGTATGTTGGAATTAGATCATTTAATATAAAAATACATAATTACTTTTTATTTTTTATATAAAAAAAAATTTGATAAATACATTAGATAAAGCAATTTATGGATATTGGTAACTATGTATCAGATTTTATCCCTTTTTTCTTTTCTTTTACTTTTTGACAGAGAGAGTATTTAAAAATTAGTAAATGATAGTTGTTTTCAGATTCAGTAAAACAATCACATTCAAGGAAGTCAACTTAGAAAGGAATACTATACAGGGGTCAGTAAACCTGGGAAATTCTTATACCACAAGAACTTTACAGCCATTAATACAGTTAGAGAAAAGAGTGGCTACAAGAAACCAGCCTTCGGTAGAGAGATAGAGTCATCAACTCAGAGAAAGGACCCAGCGAGATATATCATTCTTTCCCCTCCCCACAATCTATGGGGATTCCCATTTCTGAACCCTACTGATGTTACACAATGAAAGAGCATCTTCTTTTATGCCCATGAGTGACTTGAAGGGGAAATCCCAGTGTTTTCTGAAAAGGCTTTAAAGAGAAGGAGAATAGAAAGTAGAAAATGAATAATTAGCACAACACTTTCTGCCTTAGCTCCCATTCCTGATGACTCATCGTGCCTAATTTGAATAATAGTTACTTTTCCCATTACCTGGACCATTTCATTTTTCCTCTTCCAGTACCTCAGCTGAGTGGTGTTTTACATGTGCGGAACTGATCCTAAATGGACTATAACCATTGTCCCATTTTAATAATGTGTTGTTATTATGTCTATTGCCTAGAAATCTTGGTAGGAATGTAACAAGAAGCACTTGAGGAAGTCTCTTTGGTTGTATTAATAGATTTACTTGTTCTAGTGGGGTAGCAGGAATTCAGTCTCACTGTGTCTTGAGTCATATGAGGAAGAATGCCCTAGTCTTTAATGAAACAGAATATGTGTGATCTGGTGGAAGTACTACTTTATTAGGGGATGTGCCCTCAAAGCTGTGGTTTTTAGAAGTAAAAATACCAGTGAATTATAGTGGGAGTTGTAAGAAGACTTCATTTTGTGATTGTAATGTTGTTCCTTGTCTGATAACTTCTGATTATATTAGAAATATAACATAATATAGTAATTAATAAATTCTTTATTGCAGGCTACTTTGCTACTTAAAATATTCTATAAGATACAATTATAACATGGAAGATTGCTTATTCCACTTGATTAGTCACCTGAAGCTTTAGGTGATCATGGTATTGTTATGTCAAGTTTGTCACACTCTTGCCTTATGGGATCACAAATAAGATCAATAAAATTTCTGGTGATTATCCAATTGCTCTACTTTCTATGTTTTAAATGTGTCCCATTTTGGGAGATGATATTTGAGTTTCAAAGCTGATGGAGGAAGTAAACAAAAGATATCTTCTCAGAGGCAGTATATAGCAAGAAAAATGAGGATCAGATTGATAAAGATCAATTAAAGATAATTGGGTACATGAGAAAATTTTACTGATTAGCAGTTTAGAAAGATACTGAATTAAATTATTCTATCAATATTATCACTATTAAAAAACAATTTGGGTTATTGTTAAAAAGCAAATGTTAACGCAGAGATAAATAATAATAGGTTAACTAAGATATCATAGGAGCAATTTTCTTAGTTACTTTTCTATTGCTGTGACCAAAGAAATTCATAAAAGAAAGAACTTATTTGAGGGGTTGCTTACAGTTTCTGAGGATTGAGTCCATGACAGAGAACATGACAGAGTTCATGACCGAGAACATGACAGCAAGCAATCAGATATGGTACCGGGGCAATAACTGAGAACTTACATATTGAGTCAACAACCAGGAGGTGGAAAGGGAGAGCTGAATGTTGAGGCTTTTGAAACCTCAAATCCCATTCTCAGTGGCAGACCTCTTTCCACAAAGCCACACCTCCAAATCCTTGCCAAACTATTCAATGAACTGGGGGCAAATCACTGAAATGTCTGAGGCTATGTGAAGCATTCTTATCCAAACCTTCACAGTAATTAATAAGTAACATAATAATAATATGGATTTGGGTTTAAAAGTAGTTGCATTAAATTGTATTCAAAGAATATAGACCAGGAGTTTCCATATACTAATCAAAGAAATCTGATATTCAGTCATCTGAACATCTACCTCATGACATGAGCTATATAAGATGCCAAGTATAGAGGAATGAAAAGTGAAGGCACTAATAGTCTCACTACATAAAACGACACTCAAATTAGTAGTTATTCCTATGCACCAAGGAAGAAGAAAATTATTCAGTGTTCCAAAATGAGAAGGGGGGAAAGAAATAGATCTAGAAAAATTTTACAAAATATTTTACTCTGAGTGTTATCTAAAGATACACTAGAATATGAAAGTATTATCTAAACATATAATAGACTAAGAAGAAAGTATCATCTAAACATACAATAGCATAAGAAAGAAAGAAGTAGAACTAAAGATAAGAGTACCAATAGAGAAGAATGACATATTTAGGTAATAGTTCAGTATGGCTGTCAGAGAGCATGTAAGGACAGATAGAATATCAGGTAGTGTAAACACAGGAGACAGAAGGCCAGTGCAATTGACATCTGTTGTTCTTTCCATTACAATGTACAAATGACTGGCATATGGAGGTTCATGGAATATGGACTTTTGAGAATTTGGGAAACCATGGACAATTTCTCTCCTGTCTAATTTAGCATCACCAGTCAACTTGGTACAGGCTAGAGTCATCTAAGAGGAAAGTCTTGATAAGGGGATTGTCTAGATCAAATTGTCCTGTGGACATATCTATGTGTGCTATCTTGATTGGTATAGTGTGAGAAGTTCTCTGTGGGTAGTACCATTCCCTGGGAAGATGGTCCTGGGCTGTACAGAAAAGCTGGGTGAGTGTGAGATGGGGGAACCAGCAAGCAGTACTCCTCCACTGTTTCTTCTTCAAGTTCTTGCTTAAGTTCCTGCCATGACTTCCCTAAATGAAGGACTGTGACCATGAGTTGTAGGACTTATAAATCCATGTGTTCTAAGTCGTTCTGGTCAGAGTATTTTCTCAAAGCAACAGAAATTATACCTAGAAATCCTTCTATTGCACATTGTAATAGCAAAAGTTTTGATTATGAGATTAAAAATTATATGTATAGTCAGCCCCTTATCATTAAAAAATGAAGTCACCTGGGCCTCTCTAAAAATTATATATATAAATCATCCAGGTTTCTGAAAGTTTAGGTGTATTTTCATGATGCCTTCTAAATCATACACACATGTATATCTATATATGATTATATTATATGGCAAAGAGAAATGCAATTTATGTAAATTACTTTATTAGGTTATGAAGAATTCCACTATTTTTTTCAAGTCTTCCACACTCCTAACTTTATTCTATCATAAATACTAAGGTCCAGTAAGCAAAAAAACTAAATTGTGTCATATTTGGAAGGACATGTGAAAATTGTTCTTCATTTTTTATATTTTTATTTGACAAGAGAGTCAGTAGAGTCCCCAGGGCCCAATTCTGAGACATTTGGCCACAGTTTCATTCCTAAAGTGAGTTTGAGAACAAACAGTTCAAGTACATACATGACATAGTCCTAGTCTTTTTTTTTTTCTTCTTGTTTTGGCAAGGTTGCATAAATGTTTTCAGCAACTGTTGTATTTTTCTGTTTTTATTTTTTCTAATACTGCTGGTAACAGAATATGCGTACTTTATTCTCTGATTTAATTTCTTTTGCATAAAAATGCATTTTGTGCAGAGACAGAGCAGAACTCACATATAAGAATAAAAATAAATATAAATAACACTGTGGTCTGAGAGCTATGAATCAAGTTTTCTTATTTATTTACACTCTATTACCTGAACTAAGAACCAAAAATATTGTGGCATGCATCACTTGTATGCATGTCCATGAACTCATAAGTATGTTCATATGCACTAGCGGAATCCATGCATTGTTAATCAGATTTACTTTTAAAGTGTGAGTAAAATCAAGGGAATTTTCAGCTCAAACATGGCATGCATCAGAAGCAGTTCTCAAAACAAAACAAAAATGATGTTATTCATCGATTTTCCCTTTTGAACTTGAACATTTTATGTAACAACTGAGCTTCCCAACCTTCTCCCTTGTGAATGGTGGTTGCAGTCTAGAGAAGTCTGAGATGAAGTAAAAATGACATTTGATTCTTTTAATGGAGTTTCAATAATACTTCCTTTTCATGCCCAATTATGCAGAGAACACAGAATTATTCTAGAACTCTTTCCAGAAAAAAGTAATATATTTATTTGAGAAAAGAAGGGGGGAGTAGAAATAAACATTTCAGAAGAAATTATCTGATTTTAATTTCTTCTTAGGAAAAAAAACTTATATCAATAAATGAAGTATCTTTGCATATGTACAACAAATATTATCTAGAATATCATAGTATGATTTCCCTCTATATACAATTTCATTTAACAATATCTTAGTATTCTGACAGTATATAAAATTACAAGTCTCCAAGATTATATTAAAAATATTTTGAATATAATCCATGGATTATATTATTTTTCTATTAAAATTGTAATACTCAGGTCTTCTTTCCCAATTATAATTCCCATGAAATAGATCAGTTTAATGAAACCATATACAACCTAAATCTAATAACATATTTTAGCTGACATAAATTGGCTTAAGGAAGTACTTGTGATAAAATTACATACTTAAATAAAGTAATACATTTCCACTTAAAATAATTTTTACATCTTGGACACCAAGCAATGCCAAGTTAAAACTTGAGTAAGTTTCAATATCTCCAATATCACTGTAATACAATAGTGTAATGTTACTTTAAGGCCTTTAATAGTAATTGAATCACCAGGAAGCAATGATTGGTAAAGTACAGAAGTTAAAGAATGGTACTCAATATTTCTATTGGGTCATTTAAATGGCTTTGGACTCAGATCAACCCATTTGCTGTCAGTGTGGAACTTGTGAATTCAGTCTTATAGATAGTTGCAACAGAGAGTCTAGGAAGAAATGAGGGATGAGGAGAGGGAATGGGGGGACACATGATGAAGATGGAGAGAGGGGGAGCAGGAAGGAAGGGAGGGAGAGAGAGAGGGGGAGAGGGAAAGGGAGCAAAGGAGGAGGAGAAGGAGGAGGAGGAGGAGGAAAATCCTCTTTGCATTTATTGTAGAGAAGGAGAATTTGGCAAAGGAGGGTTGATTTCCTATGCTTCGCTACTACTTCTGGAATGCTGGAGGAGCTGGCAGTCATGGTTACAACCTGTTTATGCTTCAGTGCTCAGATTTCTAGACTACTCCCTTGTAGAGCATTCAGTATCACTGTTCCAAGAGGGAAAGAAGGACTTTGAGCAAGGTCTGGTTGTTTCCAGGTACATTTTGATTTTATTTTTAAATTTGTAATAGTTTTCATCGTTGCATATTTTTACTTATGTGTCATACTTAGTATAGTTTCATATCTAGGGTCTGATGTAGCACTGAAGGAAGACCCCATACTCAAATAGTATGTAAGAGCAAAGAGCATCTGTTATAACAGCATATGCAGGGTGGTTCACTTGGACAAAAGGGTGATGGCCCTGACAGGAGTGTGCAGGCTCCTTTTTTTAAATTTATCATTTCCTTAAAAGTTATTTTACATACCAACCACAGATTCCCCTTCTTCCTACCCTCCCATTCTTTCCTTGCCTCTGCCCTTTTCCACTCCTCCTCCATCTCCATTCAGATAAGGTAAGGACTCCCATGGGAATCATGATGAGTCAGGATCAAGCTCCTCCCCTCTGTATCAAGGCTGAACAAGAAGTCCTAGGATAGGAATAGGTTCCAAAAAGCCTACTCATGCATCAGGGACAGGTCCTGGTCCCACTGCTAGGGGCCCCACAATAGACCAAGCTACACAACTGTGACAAGATGCAAAGGGCTTTGGTTAGTCCCCTGCAAACTCCCTAACTGTCTGCCCGGAGTCTGTGAGTTCCCACAAGCTCAAGTCTGTGTGTTTTCCCATTATGATCTTGATGCCCCTTTGCTTATAAAATCCCTCCACTCTATCTTCAACTGTACTCCTGGATCTCAGCTCAGTGCTTGGCTATGGATCTCTGTATCTGCTTCCACCAGTTACTAGAAGAAGGTTTTATGATGATAATTAGGGTAGTCACAAATTTGATTATAGGGGAAGGTCAATTCAGATGCCCTTTCCAGTATTGCTAGAAGTCTTAGTTGGGATCATCCTTGTGGCTTCCTGGGGGTTCCCTGGCACCAGGTTTCCCCCTAAGCTCATACTAGCTTCTCTATCAAGGTGTGTCTTTCATTACTCTCCCCATTGGTCCCACCCTGAACTAGACTATTTTGATCCCTCATGTTCCCATTCCCCCAACCCCTCCCCTCTATGATCCCCTCCTGCACACTGCCAGTTTACCCAGGACATCTCATCTATATTCGCTCACAGGGGGATCTCATAGGGTCCTCCTTGTTACCTTGCTTCTCTTGGTCTGAGGACTGGTTATCCTTTGTTTTATATCTAACATCCACTTATGATTAAGTAATACTATGTTTGTCTTTCTGTGTCTGGGTTACCTCACTCAGCATGATTTCTTTTTTTTATAGTTCCATCCATTTGCTATGTGCACGGTCCTTTTAAACAGCTAAGGGGAGTTTCAGAGATGGTTAGGTCATCTCACACATGACTGGTTAAGCAAGCAGCAATTACATTAGTATACTTTTAATTTGTTGAGGTTTAGTCTCATCATTTTTGAACATGCTTGCACAATCTTGGGCAAGTCTGGACCTGCCTCAGAAAGGGGCTTTAGGATATGTCTTGAGACATTGTGAGGCTGATTTAGGCCTTGTGTTTGTTCTTTCCCTCATCCCTGAATGTAAGGATATTGTGGATCAATATCCCTTTCTTGGGAGAGACACCTGTTTCGCTCTTCTCAGAGAACTAAAACCTAAATTCAGTTGTGAAAATGGGAGAGTTTAACCCTTTCATGTCTACTGTCCTCCATACTCACTGTTTACTTACTGCTGATGGTTTCTTGTGCTCATGCACCACATATACTCCAATCCCCTTTTCTTTCTACCTGCTTTAGTTAGGGTTTCTATTACTATGATAAACAGCATGTCCAAAACCAACTAGGGGAAGGAAAAGGATCTGTTTCATCTTACAGTTTGAAGTTCATCATCTGGGGAAGCCAAGGTAGCAACTTAAGGCAGTTACATGTAGGCAGGACACGGAGAGTTGGTGAACACTTTTATATTGTTGTATTAATCTTTGTAGGTCATATATATCTAGGAATTATTCTGTTTTTTCCCCATATTTTCTAGGATTGAACCATCAGAGGTTGTTTCATATATTCTCAAACAATCTACCAAATTTCACTGGAATCTGTACTAAAAGGTTTTTTTTTTTTTTATTTGGATTTTTATTAAGTTGTGCTCTTTCTCATCTTGGGCAGTATCTTACTGTCTTTACTGTTGCTTAAACGCCATGACCAAAGTAGCTTATGGACAAAAGAGTTTAGTTTTGCATACGGTTCCAGAGGGTTGCGGTCTATAACAGAGTGGCAAGCATGAGAGAAGTTGGTAGGTATGGCTCTAGAAAGTGACCTCCAGTGACATACTTTCTGCAGCAAGGCCCAGCGGATTCTCCCTAAACAGTGTCACCTGCTATGAATGAAGTGTTTAAGTTCCTGAAACCATGGTGGACATTTCTGTTAAGTTGGGAGCTTAGAACCCAGCCCCTTGCACCTATCCTAGCCCCCTGACCCTGAGAGTAAGCACTCTGGACTCCAAATCCCAGCAGGCCAGGTCCTGACCCTTCCCTGGGGCGAGGTCAGGACCACGCCCAAGAATATTTAAGTGAACTCCCAAAAGAGGAACACGTGATCTTTCCTTCCTCCTGACCCTCCTCCATCATTAGTGCAACTTCCCAATTTCCCCTCAGGGCCACCCAAGAGCGCAGAACTTCCATTAAACCTGGATATCTCTTAATTTGGCTTGTTTTGATTTGGTTTGACTGGGAATTTGCGTGGGCGGAGAGCTCACATTAGGAAAATATTCCTAATATTTTGAGTTTACAAAATGAGAAAAGATTTAGACATAGTAGTAGATTGTGTTCTAGGAATGTCTTCTGCATGCATTCAGAGTGTGAAAAACACTCATATTGCTGATTAGTGAGCAGATGGACTGCTGTCTCTGTCCTTTGGAAGGCAGCTATTCTTACCACTGTACCATCAGTGCACTTCATCTTTACTATGAGTTTAAAAAATTACCTTTAGTGATTGAGTGGCGGTGGGTGTGAGGGTGCTTGCAAGTGCCGTGACGCGCACACATAGAATGTAGAGGACAGCTTGTGGGAGTTAGTTATCTCTTTCTACCCTGTGCGTTCTGGAAATTGAACTCAGGTAGTCTGGCTGACCCAGTGAGCCATTTTTTCCCAGTACCTGCCATACTTTGGAGGTCTTCTAAGTATTAGTAATCATACTGGTGGGACACAATTGTAGATGTCACATAGACATCCAGAACTTCTGAGTTCTGAATTTCTACAGTGGCATTGAAAGGCAGATAGGTGGCCCAGATGTTGGTGCCTCTACCAACTTCAGGTTTGGGGGCTATAAAGCTTCTAAGTTATTCTCAGTTGATGAGATTGGTGTTCTACCACCGATGGTAAAGATTTATACTCCTCTGCACCTTGTTGCCTGCTATGAGCTGCCTGCCACCTGAATCTGTTGGGGAGTCAGTGTGTACCTCATTTTCTAGAATCGCTTCCTAGGCTTGTTTCTCACTGTGCGCTTATGACAGGTTAAATTTAGGCTCATTAGCCTGTGTTTGTTCTCAGTCCCCTAAAGTAGTTCAGCTTTCAATAGTAGATTCACTCTCAGGAGGGCACTTTGCCATTACTCTGACTCACACAAAATGATTTGCTTTCCATTGCAGACCCATCCACAAGAGAAATGACTGCTTCACCAAATGCTCCAACTACATTTGGGATGGTAGGGCTCAAGTCTCATCCCAGCCAGAGACTAGGACTCCCAGGCTATTTTCATAAGGCTACCAAAACTACCTTTAGGAAATATGACATAACTTAATTAGTTTGTGTGTGTGTGTGCACATACATGCATTTTGAGTGAAAAATGTGCATGTGGATGTCATTGACACACCTGTTAAGGTCAAAGGACAGCTTACAGAAGTAAGGTCTCTCCTACCATGTGGTGCCTGGAGATCAGACTTAGGTCATAGTGCTTGACGGTCAGTGCCTTCAATGTCCCAGACATCTCACTGACTCCAAGAGGTTTCTGTTTTCCCCCAACCCATCCTGCCACCACCCTGTTGCCTCATGGATGGAACTGTGTTTACCTTGGATTTCTTCTCTGTGTCTGCGTTGATTGTCTGTCTTCTGCTCTGCACTCTTCAGATAGCCTATCCTTACCTTGGTGAATTTCAAAAGCTCTTTCTTTTTATCTCTGGAAAACTGTTTCTTATTACAGTTCTTCAGCTGCACTAGGCATTGTCCGTTACCTGCAGGCACATCACAACAATGTTTTCTCACTCTTTTTTTTTTTTTACATCTTTCTAGCCCTTTACTGATTAGTTTTTTTAATTAATATATTTATTTATTAAAGATTTCTGCCTCCTCCCTGCCACCGCCTCCCATTTCCCTCCCCCTCCCCCAATCAACTCCCCCTCCCTCAGCAGCTCAAAGAGCAGTTAGGGTTCCCTGCCCTGTGGGAAGTCCAAGGACCTCCCACCTCCTTTCAGGTCTAGTAAGGTGAGCATCCAAACTACCTAGGCTCCCACAAAGCCAGTATGTGCAGTAGGATCAAAACCCAGAGCCATTGTTCTTGACTTCTCAGCAACCCTCATTGTCCGCTATGTTCAGCGAGTCCGGTTTTATCCCATGCTTTTTCAGACTCAGGTCAGCTGGCCTTGGTGAATTCCCGATAGAACATCCCCATATCTCAGTGTGTGAGTGCACCCCTCACGGTCCTGAGTTCCTTGCTTGTGCTCTCTCTCCTTCTGCTCTTCATTTTCTCAGTCTTTATATCACTTTTGGTTGCTTTTGATCCACTTCTTTGAGGAGAAAGCCCTAAATTATATAGCTACCAGCAACTTCATTTTCATTTTAAAATCATTTCACATTTTAAATCATTAGATAAATTATCTATTTTATTTAGGATAGAATTGCAGATGATATAATTCTAGAAGATTTCATATTTCTATTAGTCATTTCTTTTTTTCAACATTAATTTTCTAACAATGCAGCAATTTCATTTATCATTTTATACAAATCAACAGATGTTGATTCATTTTAGAATAACTAGTGATGTAGGATTTATTTTTTGTTGTTTACTTCATTCTGCATCTGAACAAAACATGAGTTAGAGAATTTGGCCAGCAAGATGCTTCAGTGTTAGTGCTTCTACTGAGCCTGATGAACTGAGTTTAATCTGGGTCTCACAAGGTTGAAAGAGAAAACAGACTCTTTCAATTTGATCTCTGACCTCTGCATGTATTCACCCACTCCAGTAAATAAATAAATTTACAAAAAAGTTAATTCATCTCCTGATATTTCAGGATCTGATCAAGTGAACAACATTTTAGACAAACTTTCCATAATCTTTTTTTTTTTTTTTTTTTTTTTTGGTTTTTCGAGACAGGGTTTCTCTGTAGCTTTGGTGCCCATCCTGGAACTAGCTCTTGTAGACCAGGCTGGCCTCGAACTCCCAGAGATCCGCCTGCCTCTGCCTCCCGAGTGCTGGGATTAAAGGCGTGCGCCACCACTGCCCGGCACTTTCCATAATCTTTACATATAAAATATGAACTGGTAAATTCTATGTTTGCTTAGATAAAGTATACTGAGGCTATTGAATTAGGACTGTGAAAGAAATGTCTCTCTATTGGGAACGAATGTCTCTATAACCGTACTTTGTGCTTGTTTTTATGTTGTGCTCTGGGCTATGTTGATATCTAACCAAGGTTAAATAGTTACTTTTGTCTACTCTAGATATACTCCACCTTTCTCTTAGTGCCATTAAGAAAGAATTCAGAATTTTAAGCTAAAAAACATTTTCAAATAAGCCTACAAACATGATTTTGGTATTTTTTCATATAAAACTAATTTATTATCTCAATTTATTAAATAGTCAACTTACTATATTTGATACATCTGATAGTTTGGAGTTTGTGGTAACTATATTGTTTAAAAGTATCTAAGAAACTAACTGTACAATATAACAGAACTTACTAAAAACGATGCTTTCTAAGACAGTGTTGTTCACACTGAGACTAGACAGGCTTGCAGCAATAGTGGGTGGAATATAATTTTGAAGGGAAGTTTTGACAGCTGAAGTTTCCTGGCAGCTTGGGTCAAATTCTAAGGAAAAGAGAATCAAATTTATTTGAAAAAGTGGAAGACAAGGCTCATAATTCAATGATATGAATTCAGGCATTCGGTTTAGACTTTTCTAGGCTAAAATAGCAGATTCACCATTTCCTGACTGATAGGACATTGTGTGACATGAAAAACCTCTCTTCACTCACAAATGCTTGCTCTTTGAAAAGACAAAGAAATTATTAGTATGTCAAATGTCTATGGTGAAGGCATTTTGTAGTTGCAGTATCAACGACAAAGTATGTAACACAATACTCCACTTACTAGTACATTCAAGTCTGCTAGGGTTTGGTCTCAGACAGATGGGTTGGGTGAGAAATAGCTGCAGAGGTCATGTCATGAATCTTAAATTTACCTTAGAAGGAAATTTTAAAAAAAGATCTGATGGACTTTAAGGCAAGAGATTACAGATTTTTCACTTTAAGAATATTAATATCAGGATGTTGTTATATTATACTATAAAACAGGAAACATTTTTTGTGTGTGTCTATGTGTATGTGTGTGTGTGTGTGTCTGGGAAGGAATTATAAAAATTATATTGAATAAAAACAGATGTCAAAAAGAGGTTGAATATCATATACTCATGATAAAATTGTAGTTACAATAACTATAACCATAATTATATAATTTTTATAATTGTTATATATTATAACTCTCTCTATACACATACACACAAATATTAATATATGTATACATTTCTAGATGTTGAAAAATTCTAGATATTAACAGAACCTTTTGATATTTAAGCTTTCATTTAGAAGCTTATATATATGTACACCAAACTATTACCTAATTTGTTTATAATCCTAAGGCAAATGAATTACCATGATAGCTGCACTGTGTATGTGCAGAGGAATAAAAATCACATTCTGATGATATTGTCAGAAATCTTCATTATACCTAGATACCATACTATAATGGTATTCAATCAAAATTGTTGATCCAAGTTTAGAAACACATAATTTCACTTTTCACACTAAATGCCACATCTCCCTTATTTAGCCCTCTGTTTTCTCACCACATAATATAGAATAATATCTCCCCTGTTAGGTTAATGTTATTTATTTAGCCATGTATGGTGCGTGCCCAAGAAATGTTGTTGACATTGCATTTGTTATGTGTCTGCATTGTAATTTTCTGGATAAAATCAGTACATACTGTTTCCTTTGTTTGCAATATGTAATCACCAATGTTTTACAAAAGTATTATCTAAGGAATAAAGACGTGGGAAAAATCAAAGGGCTCCCTCTTAGAAATACAGAATTATGATGCTCAGTCAGGTTTATATAATCAAAATATTCTACATAAGGGGTACTAAAACATGTATTTAAAAGAATAATTTAATGCGTTTTTATGTAAATTAGATGTAAAAAGACAATGCCAAAGTGTACCTTTTTTAAAAATTGAATGAAAAGGACCATATTATCAAAGTATTGTTGTTATGTTTATGTGTTAGTTGACTGATATAATAACCATGAAAATGTATCTTGTTATGTGCCAAATTAATCAGAAAATTTCCGGGGAGAAGAAGATGATCCACAATGACCAACCATACACTGTTAGAATCTCCAAGAAAGAAAATAAGAAGAAACTGGAAGTTAGACATCCTATGAAGTGGGAGATGATGCAGAGACTGAGTCCAATCACGAAGAGAAGTAGGAAAGTTTAGCAAGTAGAACAGAAGCAAGAGATTTCTCAGCCCCCACAGGTGGTCCTCAGTTCCAAGTGCTGGGTTAAAAACTGTAGTGGGTTTCCTTCATTGCTTCCAACAAAGAGACAGCCACAGAAGCATCACTGTGAAACACCAGCTAAGTCAACTTGTCTTACTGGGTGCTGAGTGAAAATGCTACCAGTACACTCCTTGGAACTGTTTCTAATACATGATGTAAGTGTTAACAAACACATGATAATGGAGCTGCTTTTTTTGTAGTCTGTCTACTATAAAAGAATAAAAGTGGAAATCAAAAGTAAGAGACGCAACAGAAAACATACAAATCCAAAGAAATTGCAAATGAAAAGGCCATTGAAGAAATAGGGTTGGAAATTTAAGAATTCCTACAATTACACAAAAATGAAAAAAATACACTAGAACACATGAGATAAAATGAAAACAGTTCTAGCAAAAAAATAAAATTATAAGCTAATCTCCCTGGTGAATACAATGTAGAAGTTCTTAAGAAAATACTGGCAGAATGCGTTCAGCAACACATTAACATATCACTCACCATGACCAAGTTGATGTCAAGTCAGAAGTGACCCAATATATAAAATACGGTACAGCCGGGCGGTGGTGGCGCACGCCTTTAATCCCAGCACTCGGGAGGCAGAGGCAGGCGGATCTCTGTGAGTTCGAGACCAGCCTGGTCTACAAGAGCTAGTTCCAGGACAGGCTCCAAAACCACAGAGAAACCCTGTCTCGAAAAACAAAACAAAAACAAAAACAAAAACAAAAAAAATAAAATACGGTACAATACAGTAAATAAATAGAATTAATGAGGAAGAACTATATAATTACCCCAGAAGATGAAGATTAGATCTTTGACAAATATAACTTCTTTTCATATCCTTGAAAATATTAGGAAGAGAAGGAAGACACTCAACCTAAAAATGGCAATAAATGAATTTTTAGCCAGCATTATAGTAAATAGAGAAAAACTCAAATCATGTCAATGAAAATCAGGAATGGGACAGGGTTGCCATATTCTCCACTCCCAATCAATAAAATTCTTAAAGTTTTAGTTAACAATTAGACATAAGAAACAAAAAGGAATAAAAACTAGATATCAAGAAGTCATATTATCCCTCTTTACAAATGGTGTAGTCATATACATAAGAAATGTTAATGAATCCACCATCCTTAGAACTGAAGAACTCATTCAGCAAAGTATCAGGTAACAAATCTTACATACAAAAGTTGATGGAGGAGTTACTTTCATTTAATAAAGAAACTGCCTTGGCCCATTTATAGGCCAGCCCTTAGGTGGGTGGAGTAAACAGACAGAATGCTGGGAGAAAGAAGCCGAGTCAGAGAGTCGCCATGATTCTCCCACTCCAGACAGACGCAGGTTAAGATCTTTCCTGGTAAGCCAGCTCATGGTACTACACAGAATATTAGAAATGGGTTAGATCAATATGTAAGAGCTAGCAAATAAGAGGCTGGAACTAATGGGCCAGGCAGTGATTAAAAGAATACAGTTTCCGTGTAATTATTTTGGGGCATAAGCCATTGCGGGCGGCCGGGTGCCGGGGACACAGCCCCGCAGCTCATATTACAACAAAAAGTCAGAATTGGTAGCTTTAATATATACAAATGATGGACATACTAAGAAGGAAATTAGGAAAAATAGTCTCGTGCACAATAATTTATAAGAAATAATAAGGGCAAGGGAGATGGCTCAGCCATTAAAGAGTAGGATTAAAACCAAAATTATAAGAGAAATTATAAAATCAAACCCCAATGACCAATATTAGTCACAGAAGTGAACAATTTCTACAATAAAAGATAATATTGAAGAATAATAGTTATTGAAACCTAGAAGGTAGGAAGACAAACTTTGCTCATAAATGGACAAAATTAACAGCATGGGATTATCTGTACTGGCAAATGCCAACTACAGATTCAATACAATCTTCGTCAAACTTAAAATTACATTAGTCATAGAAAATAATCTTAAAATGTACATGGAAGAAGAAGAAAAAAATAACCACTGTCACCACTATCCCTGTTGAAAGAGCCTAAACAATCCTGAGCAAAACTAACAATGTTGAAAGTAAACAACTCCATATTTCAGGTTATACTGTAGAACCATAATATCCAAAAGAGCATAGAACAAAAACAAACATGTAGAAAAGCAAATATCAGGGAGGGAAGGATTAGAAGAAAGTAAAACAAAGCAGTATCAAAACCACAACTTTGAGTTAAGATAGTACCTTTAAAAATGGTCCTGGAAAAATTCAGTACCAACAATTAGAAGAACAAAAATAGAACCTTATCATTCAGCTTGTGCATACATTAACTCAAAATGGATCTAGTACCTTCATGTAAGACATGAAACCCTGAAGCTGCTAAAGGAAATCCTCTGTAAACCACTTCAAGATACAGGAATAGGCAAAGACTTTCTGAAAAGATCACATAAAGCACAGCAAGCAATGCTAATGGTTGAGAAATGGAGCTGTATAGAAATCAAAAATTCTGCACAGGAAAGAAAAAAATCCACCATATAAATATACATGCTAAAAATGGCAGAAAAACTTTGCTACTTTTATATTTGCTAGAGGATTCATAGCAAAAATCTGTAAAGAGCTTAAAAAGTAAATACATAAAACTAAACAATCCATTTAGTAAATGAATAATGAAATAAACAGACTGTTCTCAAAGGAAGAAATAAAAATAGCCAATAATCATATGAAAAGTATTTAACATCCACGCACATAAGGGAATTTCAAATTAAAAGCACACTGAGATCCCTTTTCATCACTGTCAGATTATTATTATCAAGTAAATAACAATGACAACCAAGACAGTGCTGGTGAGGGTTTGGTTGTTTGGAGGAAAAGGAACCCACATATACCATTGGTAGCAATCCAAAAGAGTATAATTATTCTGGCAATCAGTATAGATTGGCCCACTGCTTTTACCCTGTGCTTGAATCTGCATGCTATAATACTGACCTGTTAGGAAAGGTGTGCCCACTTTGTAAGAGTAGCATGGTGGTTATATGGTAATAACCACTTTATGATCATATTTTCAGCCTGCTCTGTAAATGGAATCCATGATTAACACTGTAAATCTTGTCGAAAGCCCATGGTTTAGGGCAAATCTCAGGCTCTGGGGCAGCATGTACTATTATTATTTTACTAAATGGTCATGCTGTTAAACAGCCTTCTAAATGTCCATACCTTAGACTTCAGCTACTTACAACCTTGGTCATAAAACCTGCTATTTGCAGTAGACAATAGTCTGGTCAGAAACTCACAGGCAGTCAAGGTATTTGTTGTACCCAAGTTGCAAACCCCAGAGAGACCATCAGGATCCAGTCAAATCCAGAATGCAAAAGCAAGGTTTATTCAGCGTGCTATTCAGCCAGGCTGGGGTCTTGTCCACTACTCAATGAAGAGCAGTAGGGAAGATATCCCCTCATCATTTGGGGTTATAGGCAAAACCTTCCAGCCAGGTTCATTTTGGGTCAAAGGAGTTGGTCTTACATAACAGCAGGTGTGTCTTATCTCTAATAAGACCCCTCCCCATTATGTCTAGCAGGCATCCTCTCTCCAAAGCCCCAAAGCAGTAGACTTTTTCTGTTCCCTGGTAGACTACAGAGGTAGGTGTTAACTGGTGGCCTGCTTCCAGGATGCCAGGAGCACTTTGTGGTTTGCGCTTTGAACTCAGCGTCTTAGTTAGACATCCTGTTTTCAACCAACCCTAGACGTCTTGCCTTTGAAACCAGTGCCCTAATTAGCTACTAAGCAAGCAAAAAGTTCCTTAAAATTTTCCATGTCCTTACAGTATTGAGAAATGACTATGATTCCTGGACTCTAAAGGGAACATCTTTATCACACATTTCTTCCCCATTGTCAAGACATAGGGAATGATAAGGAAGAGAAAGAAGAAAGAATGAGAAAACTACAAGAAAAAGACTTTCAAAATATGGTCCCCTGGCTTTAAATGGCTATAGCAAGCATAAACTTACAGCATCTGTGGTTATCTGTACATGATCCAAACAAGATCAATCCAGCCAATTTTTTTATTATTTATTTATTTATTAAAGATTTCTGCCTCCTCCCCGCCACCGCCTCCCATTTCCCTCCCCCTCCCCTGATCAAGTCCCCCTCCCTCGTCAGCCCAAAGATCAATCAGGGTTCCCTGCCCTGTGCGAAGACCAAGGACCACCCACCTCCATCCAGGTCTAGTAAGGTGAGCATCCAAACTGCCTAGGCTCCCACAAAGCCAGTACGTGCAGTAGGATCAAAAACCCATTGCCATTGTTCTTGAGTTCTCATTCAACTGTGGATTAGAGGCATCATGATGTCTCATGTCTAGTTGAGGATCTGCTGGCAGCTGATAGCTGCTGGAGCGGGAGATTAACCTTTAGGAATGTGGCCACTGTTATGTTGCTCATGCTCAAGTAGATGGCTCCAATCCCATGCAGATATGGTCAGAACAAATTGGACACAGTGTGTTATGAAGAAAAAAAGGTGGAGATGAAGTTAGAAGAATGTATTGAGGAGGGGTGGAGGAGTTAGAAGGGGAATGAATAACATACTTCATTGATCCAATCATATATATATATATATGGGTTATCAAAGTACAAATTTTTATGAGAAATCAGTACAAAGATTTTAGGGTAGGGTAGCAGGTCCCAATCCACTTTAGGGTTTGAAAACATACCAAAACCTACTAATCCCTGATCTTGAAGTTCTACCAATCTCTGGGTTTGAAATTCCACCAATCTACCCTGGAAATCTCTACCTTGGAAAGCTACTAACCTAAGAATCCATATACCAGCCTGGTGCTCAGTCTACTGCTGCTTCTTACTTGAGTAGAGGCAGCCACTGTCTTGTGTATTTCTAAATAAATCTCTTGTGTGAGGTTTGTTGTGCAGTGTGATTTTGTGGTATTCCTTGGCTCCTGACTGCCAGGATACCCTTTGCCCTAGACCTGCGACTCTTGCATAGGGGACACTATTCTTCTCAGAGCTATAGCACTTTAACTGGGGAAGCCTTTCCCTTAAAATTGTAACACAGGAATCCTTCAGAAACCTGAAATAATTCTACATCATCAAGCTATATTGTCCCTGGAATACCCAAATCAGACTAGGTTGATATAGTACAAACCCCCCACATATCTTATCTCATTGTGACACTATTCCTAACAGTCTAGAAAGAGGAGCAGCCAGTGTGTCCATTCACAGATCAAATGATCAAGAAAATATGGTACTATGAGGGCGTTATTATCATTGTGTAGCAGTATCCTCTGAGGTTAAAATCTTCCATCTCAGGGAGAAAGTTCTTAAGACACAGAGTATAAAGGGGAAGAACAGGATGTTTTCTTAAGAGGGGAAGCAAACCACCTGCAGGGAAGTTTCCTTAAGAAAAGTAGTAAACAACTCTAAGTAGCTTCAGAAATTCCCTGATAATGACCAGATTCATTAGGCCCCTCCCTTCTCACGAGAGCATAAGAAGAAAATACTGCTGATAGTATTTTCTCTCAGACTCACCTAACCACCTGGGAGAAGCAGATCAAACTCTGTGGGCTTGGAAGAGGCAAAGAATGCAGAAGTGACTAGAAGAAACAAAAGCTAGCCAAGTTACCCAGAAGAGGGTCAGCCCAATGGAGCTACTGGGAAAGGACTTTCTTCAACCTGTGTTCTGCCTGTAAGCTGTACAATGTGGTTCAGGTTTCTAGTTTCTGAGAGCTATCACCCATTCTGTTGTGGATTTTGTTGATGCTGCTCTCACTGTGTTGTTTCTGCTCCTGTAAGTAACCCCTCTCTCATATTCTTGGAAGTAACTGCAATAAAACTCAAATTGGTCTTTGGTGGTATCCCTAGTTTTGTCTGTTGATGGCCTTCTGGGATGAATAGGGTTTTTTGTTTTCTTTGTTGTGTGTGTGTGTCTATTTTGCATCTACCCAGAAAATTTTTCTGCTATACAATATTAAGCAATAAAACCAGCCTCAGAAAGAAAACTGTCTTCTTTTCTCTCATACATGGAGCCTAGAGTTTTAGACACATATACAAAAATCACATAGTGTATATATATATATATATATATATATATATATATATATATATATATATATGTTTATGACAATGAAAGTAAAATAAGACCAGGGGAGAAGAAGACACATCATCAAACTTGAACTTCAAATATACAATCCCACTCTAGTTTATGAACATCAGTTTTATAAATTCAGATGTGGAAAGAGGTGATTTAAGGACATTGTACTTGTACAAGCAAATGGGTTTTAAGTAGCTGCTAGAAAACTGCATATGAATTGATAATATGAAGTGGCTGCCAAAATGGAGAACTTGTTTTTACCTTAGCCACAATGCTTTAGTAAAATCAGTTAGAATAAAAATCACCATGATAACATAATGACATCCTCATTGCACAATTTTAATTGCTTACCAGTCTCTTGTAGGCTTTGGCTACATACATGCATCATCATTCAAACAGCCTAATTGTAACATGCACAAGATTATTCAGATGTAGTTTTTCTATCTGATACTCTATCATAAAGTGTGGTATTCAGCTTTGCTAAATATAGTAAAATGCTTACAGCAAGAAAAATAGTATCCAGACTTTGTTTCATGCATGCCTCTGGCGTACAAGGACACATCTGGAGATGAGATTCCAAACAACATGGAGTTTAAAAAGATATGTTCTGCCAGGAAGAGAAGATGCTTAAGAAAACATGAGAGCTGTTTTTCTGTGCTTGAGGGATTATTTTGTGGAAGTCTGTAGTATCGTTCCAATTTTTCATTGTTTGTTTCTAGAGATCTCAATGAGATATATTGGAATCTATTTCAAGAATCCTTCACCAGTGCTCTTATTTCAGATCTTGGTTTGCAGTTGAGGATTAAATGAGGAAGGTCGAACATATTGTCTTTCCTAGAAAATCCTATGGCTGACTAGAGAAGCTACCATTAAATACCATGTCAGTCCTAAAACTGACAAGGCAAATTTCCAAATATTCTCATTTTTTCCCTATTACATACTATGTTGTTGTTGCAGACTACTTTATACACTGTATTTGCAGTACATATGTTTGTGCATATTACTAAGTGTATTTTATTGGCAATAATGACCCTTTAGAAGTGTTCACATACATCCACGAACAGCATGTGTCAAAGACTCAAAAGAAAATGTAGGACAAATTTACTCAAGTAAGAATTAGTGCTAACTTATAAGAATACATTAGTGAGTTGATTTAGTAACAGAAAAGTGAATTATCAATTTGATTATTAGTGACAAAAGATATTTATTGTCCTCTCTTAATTAGAGAAAGCAAAGAATGACATTGACTCTACTTACTAATGAGCACAGAGCCCCCATAGTACTCCTGGACACAGATATGTTCAAGAAAGAAACAAGAGAGACGTGATGGTGATTTACTGACTTTTGACTTTCATTGGGAACAAAGACCTTTCTGAAAACCTCTCCATATGTTTCTGTAGAAGTCTGATTTGTACTGAGTACTGTGGCCGCCTGAAAGTGAGAGGGGGCCTGGACAGCAGTGTTGTACCAGATCTCACAAGAGACTCTCCTGGCTATATAGATAGAAGAGTTCTTCAGCATTTCAAAATATTGTATGTCCTGTTGATCAAAAGCTAGTTTTTTTCCCAACTTTTTGAGACTATGAGTATACTCAAAGTATAGAATTCCTAGAGGATGTTTGGGATAGTGTGAGGCTAACATCTTACAGAGAGTCATTTACAATTAAAGGCAGGAACTTTGAACATCCAAATACATATAGAAATAAAGTAAAGAAAGTAAATATGTGTCAGGGAAGCAGTATTGTCTGTCACGTGACTCTTTCAGATTATAATCAAAATATATAATTCGATATGAAAGTGCACTTAGGCAATTTAAATAAATTTCATATTGATTGAGTATTTCAATAAGTGAGATAGGTTATATCCTCAAAAAGAGATACCACTAATCCAAAGGGGGATATTTTGAGGATTAAAATGTAGCATGACAGGAAAAAATTATTAATTATTTAGGGCGAACTGGAAATTCATAACCCGAATACACAGAAAAAATGAACTCAAAGTCTACTGAGAAATATAATACTTAATCTTTAAAATACTAAATACAAAAGGCTTAGGTATACAGTGGAAAAGATTACATATATACATAAATATATATACATATATACACATAAATATATACATATACATACACACAGAGGGGTAGAGATTTAAATTTTACTGGGGTGCAGTCACATTGTGTCATAAAAGCTACGAACATTGTGTACGATAAGGAAATTTAAATATGCATCTTAATAAAAGCAAGTAAGTGGTGAAGAGCAGCAAGCAAAATAACCCATTAAAAGATGTATGAAATGCATACTTTCTAAATCTGAAGAAATCCCAGAGGTCCAATAGTATCTTTAGAGAGTCAAGCACATTTAGGAGACTATCCCTGGACAACAAAGCCATTGTATAGCTTGCTTCTAATGTTACAAAAAATGTATTTCTATTTCACTGTTGACAGATCCACATATGCACACAATCAAACCACATGCTTAGGAGATTGTCATAAATCTTAATTGCACCCAACTTCCATATTGTAACATTTAGGAAATAGTTGACTGTTACTTATTATATTCTGTGACTGCATTTGACAAATGTTTGCTGAGATAAGCTTTATGTACATACATCTCTTTAAACACCCTCATCTATTACTATTCTTTCTCATGTGTTGTCTTCTAATATAATATGGACTCAAATATTTACTCTTAGATTATCCTGTTTTGTTTCACTGTGTGTGTTTTATTCTCAACACACACTGTACTTCTTATTTGCTGGTTTCATAATTCTTTGCCTTGTGTCTTTTCTATGTAGTAGAAGCCTGCTAATGATTTTGACAAGTTTGGTCTAAGAAACAATTTTGCAGGATAAACCTAGAGAGGTAGACACAGCTCACCCATGGATATTTCTGTTTCTTAATTTAGACTCACTGAACCAAAATGTTCTGTGACTTCCAGCATGAATCCCTTTCTCTTTACTGGGTCTTAAGTCCAATGAGGGAGGTGTTGGTTACCACAACATGAGAGACACTGTTTTACACTTGGGGTATCTTGACTTTCTCATCATTATTGTAGTTTATAGGTGTCATAGCTGGGTAGACTATTAATTGATTATCTCCCATGGTAACTTGTATAATGCTTCCTGATACTATGAAAGGTAGTCTGTTGAATTTCAAGTAAGATCCAACTAGAATCTCCTTAGTCCTGTGTTCTAAATGTGCAGTGTATTTAACAATAGGGACTTATACTCCACGTCTGACAACCAAGAGAGACAACCAAGGGCAGTAATAGTAGTCTATATTGCCTTAAGTCGTTACTCAGTATACAGGGTCAGCCATGAAATATACATACACAATAGTCTCATCAGGTTCTAGTTATGTATTTGTGCATATGTGGGTTGTTATATTTTTATAACAATAGTGACAAAAGAAACTATCAGTTTTGAGAATGAAGGCTTTGAGAGAGGATGGAGGTAGCAAGGAGGGTTCACATACATTTTTATAACTATTTGCCTGCAATTTTGAGCACAGTTTCATGGGTAAGAATGCATAATAGTATTTCTAATTTGTACTCCATATCTTTCTAGAAAGCTCTTGAAGAAATTAGACTATCAAATCAATATTTCTGCTGGTCTGATATCTTTTCTGAGACTGTCTTTTCCTGAAGAATGTTTTATTTAAACTGCTTGAGTCACGATGGTCTGCCTCTGTGAAGGGAGGACTTAAAGCTTTAAAATTGATGTACTTTCTTTGTGCTTCTTCCTTGAATTTTCTGCACTTCTGTCTCCTCTCAGTGTGGCAGTCATCACTCAGTGAACACTGTGTAAATGGATGGTTTCATGTCTTCCCTCTCATCTACTCCATCTCTTTCCAAGGGAAACAAGCGCTAAGGACTAATGTTTATGTTTAGAAACTGAAATAGAAAAGCAGACATTCTCTGTATTACTTCTAGTCATCATTACATATTTAACAACACACACACTTCTTCCCTCAAATTGACATTTTAAAAACAAGATTACTTATTTTAGCTTGAATGAATTCTGTTGAAACTATACACCATATCTAAAAACTAAATGTTGAAAGATTGAATTAGAGAAAGTAATGATAGAATTTGTTTTATAATATATGGAAGTTTTAAATACAAATCAAAGAGGAGACAGATATTTTAAATGAACCAGAATAAACTTTTCTATTTTTTTTGTTGTTGTCTTTTTTTATTAATTAATTTATTTAATTATTAAAGATTTCTGCCTCTTCCTCGCCACCACCTCCCATTCCCTCCCCCTCCCCCAATCAAGTCTAAACACT
Source organism: Chionomys nivalis (assembly GCF_950005125.1). Taxonomy (NCBI): domain Eukaryota; kingdom Metazoa; phylum Chordata; class Mammalia; order Rodentia; family Cricetidae; genus Chionomys; species Chionomys nivalis. Next base: position 11,737,052 of record NC_080088.1, read on the forward strand.
TGGCATGTGGCAGTAGTGAGTGATAAGAAGGAGCTGAAATGGAAATGGTATCTCTTTTATTACCATAGCTAAAGCCCAGAGGTGCAATATTCAAGGCTAACCTGCAAAATGCCCACTTTTAGTTTTCTGGTCAGCTATTCCCAGCGTCTTCACTTCAGCAGAAATTTCAGCATTTAAATGGAAGAGTGGGATCTAAATTCAAAGGCTGCAGTGCAATGCTAGAAGGGCCCAGCTCTTTTGTTAGCGTTACAGAAAGCCACATTCAATGATCTTAAAGCTTAAATCTCATTGGCCAAAGTACAATATGTGGTTAACTTAATAGCACCATTTGGCGTTCCTAAAAGCTTTTTATATTATGTGTGTGTGTGTGTGTGCGTGTGTCTGTGGGTGTGTGTGTGTCTCTGTGTGTTGCCTATACAGTGACTTCCACAATAGCTGGGCCAATTCATATTTCTACCAAAGCATAGTGGTGAAAGTCAATAAGAAGATGAATTAGTTTGGGCTTTAGAATAGAGAACAACTTTGTAAAAGTTTGCTTCAGTGGGAAGAAGAGAGATGAAATTGGAGATGTAAACTGTCAGTCATTTGCTGCAACAGTGAAAGAACAGATTCTGTTCAGAATGGATATGTATACCATTAAAAGGCTGGTTCTCATGGTTCACTTTCTTTGACTCTTAAGGAGTTCCACAGGTATTTATGTTCCTTCCAGTGATTATCAGCCCTCAGAATTTCTCTAGTTAAATTCAGCTGACATCAAAGCAAGAGTTGATGGAACAGATGTAGTGTGTACAACCTGAGTCTTACATGTTGCTTATATCTATTCATTTGCCCAACTATCTGTCTATTTTTAAAACTTGATACAGGCTAGAGTGGCCTGGGATGAAGGACCTCAGTATTTTCATCAGATTGCCTATAAGCAAGTCTGTAGTACATTTTCTTGATTAATGATTGGCATAGAAGCACCAAGCTCATTAGGAACCACCTCTGGCTAGGTGCTCTTAAGATATATAAGAAAGAAGACTGAGTAAGCCATGAGGAGCAATTCAGTATGTAGCACTCCAACATGCTTCTCCATCAGTTTCTGATGCCAGGTTTTGGCCTTAAGTTCAAGCCCTGAATTTTCTCAATGATGGAGTTGACCTGAGAGTTGCCAAATAAAACAAGCCTACTCCTCCTCAAGCTGGTGTTGGCCATGACATTTTATCACAGCAATATAAACTCCAACTAAGCCTCTACCCTACCTGAATACTTGATGGAGGAGGGTCTATGTGTTACTTTCATTGGTTAATAAAGAAACTGCCTTGGCCCTGATAGGACAGAAAATTGGGTAGGCAGAGTAGACAGAACAGAATGCTGGGAGAAAGAAGCAGAGGCAAGCAGTCGCCATAGCTCTCCTCTCCAAGATGGATGCAGGTTAAGACTATTCCCTGGAAGACACCATCTCGTGGTGCTACACAGATTATTAGAAATGGGTTAATCAAGATGTGAGAATTAGCCAGTAAGAGGCTAGAGCTAATGGGCCAAGCAGTGTTTAAAAGAATACAATTTATATGTTGTTATTTCAGGGCATAAGCTAGCCAGTGGCTGGGAGCCTGGATGCGGGAAGCAGCCTGCTGCTCCTATTACAAATACTGAGTAATTTGGAATGATGCTGTATCAGTAAAGTCTATTATTCATGGTAGTTATGACTGCATTTTGTCACCAGTGTAATGATCAAAGTCTTGTCTCTTTGCTTTCCAATAGGTGGCATGAGTGTGAGCAGGTAAATCTCGCTTTTAGTTTGCTTATATTTTTGTGATAAATTACCATGACCAAGGCAACTTGTAGAAGGAAGGATTTCTTTGGATTATACAGATAAGAATCTGTCATTGTGGGATGAAGGTGTAAGTAACAAACAATCCCACACCAGTTTGGAATTATGATTAATAGAATGGTAATTTATTTAAAGGGGAAAACTTATAGATCACTGTCCCAGACAACAGCCCTCTGCACAATCAGGAAAGGAGCCTAGTCGCCAGAAGCGGAGCCGGAAGCCAGAGAGAGAGGAGAGGGAAATGGCTGCTTTTTTAAAGGGAGAGAGACCACACCCCAATGGACTGGTATCTCTGGCTATTGGCCGAAGGAGCTGAAGGAGCTCCTGCAACAGTGGGAGAGCATGACAGTGACTAGCAGTGACTGTAACAGGAAGCTGAGAGCAAACTAGACATGGTGGTAGGAGTTTTAAACCTCTAAGATCCCTTTTCCAGAGACAGAGAGGAGGCCGCACCTACTAAATCACAAACAGTGCCAAAAACTGGGGACCAAGTATTCAAACACCTCAACCTCTGTGGGACTGTTATTCAGACCAAACACTCTTTGTCCTCTTCTGTGTTTCCCTTTAACAAAGAAAATTGAGCTCTGTAGTCTTCCTAAGCCAAAGGTTGCAGAGGTAGAATCAAATTTACAAATAAGTCATTCAAAAATATAATCTCAGTAGTGGACTTTTGCTATCTGTCATCATGTGCCAATCATCAGTTAAGCATAGAAACTAGGATCTTCTAAAGCCTGGTCCAAAGAGAGCCTTTATTCTCCAGAGGTATGTCTAGGGATGTTTACAGACTTAAATTTCTGGGGTAGATGAAAGGGAATTTTAACTCCAAGGCCAACAGTTCTTTTCATCTGTTCTCTGTGGATGAACGCAGAACAAGGCCCAGAGGCTCAGGGGTTGGTAAGGAAAGATATTTGATGGTGAAACATAAAACAGTAGTCAGTAGAGAGATACTTGTGTGGATGTCTTAAAGAAATATACTGAGGAAGGTTTCCTCAACATAATATATATTGGTATATCTCTGCACCAAGGAATACTCATGTTTTTATGACCACTGCTCAGACACCTGACCATTCTGAAAATAGCAATTCTATTTATCTAGTTCCTTGCTGGTCCCCTACAACTCAAGATGTATTCCTTCTAATCACCTCAGCTCTGAATCTATGAAACCAATGCCTCTCCTATCTTTATAAAGTTCTACATGTATGTTTGTATGTTTTAACAAAGTATCTGGAGTGTTTCTTTTTCTGCATATTTATCATAAATTCTTAATGTATCTTGCAATTTCTTATGAGCTTACCTTCCACGTATGTCATGATATTAGTTTGTGTGATTGTCAAATTTCCCTACTATTCAGATAGCATCTAAAACTCTTCCTAATTGAAGTCTACACTGACTTTCAATGCACCATTTACTTTGGTTTTAGTATTATTCAATAAAAGTGAATTCTTGTTATGTAGTAGAGCTCATACAAAATGCTGTGAGTTTTGTAGGCAATGAATTATTCCAGCATCAAATGCTTCTAGTAACAAGGCTATATTATAGGCACTTTCCCCAAGTATAACTTACATATGCTTACCTATTTCTCCCTAATGCTTTCTTTCTCCCCATCCCACATCTCAAAAAGGAAAGCAGTCTGATTATATAAGATCAGAGATACTTCTCAAATGAGATTGCTACTGGGTCTTTTTACTGTTTGAAATAGTTGGTCTTTGCTTCAAAATGAAAAGTTCAGGTCCAGCATTTCCCAGTGCCACTCCATTCTTCATACCATGTTGGAGAAGAGATAATTGCATCACTTCTTAAACTTTAGTGGTTTTTCTTTTAATCTCAGGCTGTGCGGAGGTAAATGAAAAGACTCAAACTACATTGCTTCCTTCTAGTCAAGTGCACCACCACAGCCTCATATTTCTAACCTTTAAAATGTGAGACTCTTAATGTGAGTACATTATTTAAGGAATGCCTTTCAGACTTAAAGACAAAACCAGAGGCTTCAGTTTAACACCCAATGGGGGCTCTAAAATGAAGAATAGAGCAGGCTTTATCTCATGTATATATCTCTATATTCCTCAACTGTTTGCTCTTAAGATGCTACTTGACATCTATATATTAAGGGATTCAAGGTTGTTTGGAAAATTGTTAGGACATCTTCAAAATTTTCTACTTTGGGGACTAGAGAGTACTTACTACTCTTTCTGAGGCCCCAGGTTGGGTTCTTATATCCACATGGCAGTTCATAGTCACCTGTAATTCTAGTTCCACTGCCTTCTTCGGACATCCATAGGCCTTGCATGCCAGTAGCACACAAAACTTGCTCAGGCATACACCCATACATTTAAAAATAAAGAAAAAACCGAAAAATATTTTCCATATACCCTAGAGTGTTTAATGACACTAGTTATCTGCTAAAAGTCTATATCCATGTGAGTCTTATCATCTGAGGACAGAGTTCCAGGCTTTTCTATGCTTACACAATGAAGTGCACTTTTCAAGAGATAATGAAAGAACTGTCATAAAAACAGAACAAAGAAACCCCACAAACCATGGCAAACTTTTCTGATGTTTACAGTTTTTAAGGTGGTGATTAACTTATGCTACCTTAAAAGATTTTCATCTTATTTTAGAGATGAGGAAGTCAATGCTCTGAGAAACTGAAGAGGTTATGCTTCTAGGGTATTGAAGTTTCAGACTGGAGATTAAAACCAATTTGTTGCCAACTTTAGAGACATCTGTTTGCTTAGTATCACAGCCTCATAGCTAGCATAAGGACACTGGGGAGTCACAGTATTCATCCTCCTTAGTCAGGATCATCTCATGTGACTTAACATCCGTTCTGGATCTGACAGCAATTCATATGCTCTTCATCATGAGACATTCTGGTCTATGACTGTCATGCAAGCAGAGTCAACTGAAAAGCTTGTCCTAAGTAATGATTCTCTTTTATCATGTTTATTTACAGAAAAAGCACTTGGAGCAAGATGAAAGACAGAAGAAGAAAGGCAAGGAATCAAGAACTTCAAAGAATACAAGTCAGGGATATATGAAGAGAAATTATATTTTAGCTTTGTATTAAGAAAATTTATACTATTTTGTAATACTTATACTATTAATGTCAGTGAGCATGTCTTTTGTCAGGAATTTGTTCTGCGTGTGAGGTGTCGAAAGCGTAGTCTCCACACTGGGCAATTCCTTATGACTTGTTTAAAATTTGATTTCTGTAACTATTGTAGTAGGGAATACTGATCCATGAGTACTCAGGAATAAAAATAGTCCCCCATTATGGAAATCAGTGTGGCAATTCTTCAGAAAATTAAAAGAACTACCATTTAATCCAAATAAATGTTTACATGAAAGATGCCCAGTGAATGAATCACAGAGAGACCTTCATGTTCTGTCCACTGAAGCACAATTCACAATGACTAACTAGCAAAATTATGTAACCAACCTAGAAGTCTATCAGGAGAGGGATGAATAAAGAGAAAATGTGAAACACATACGTACACACAAACATACACAGAAATGAACAAATACAGACAGATAGGCATAGACAGAGATACAACACAGAGACACACATACAGACATTTATACACTGACACACAAACATACACATACACAGAGGAACATTTCAGTCATAAAGAAGAACAAAGTTCCATCATTTTTTAAGAAAAAGAGGATAATTGTAGTTAATCATATTAAGCAAATTAAGACAATCTCATAAAGACAAGTATTGTATGTTTCCTTTTATTTATGGATTACAGGTTTTATATAGACACAAACTTATATTCAAACATATGGCATGCAAGTAGGAATTAGACTGTTCAATACAATAAAGAGACATAATAAAAGGAAGGAAGGTAGTGAAGTATTTCGATAGTATGTGCAAAGCACATAATATAGTTTTCTAATATAATTATAACATAATTAAAATAATAAATTCACTTTTAAAAGCTAGTCTAGGGGCTGGAAAGATGGCTGATTGGTTAAGAGTGCTTCCTGTTCTTGTAGAAGAACCAGGTTTCATTCCCAGCACTCAAACTGGGTGGTTCACATCTGCCTGTCTTCTGTACTAGAGAATATGATGCTCTCTTCTGACTTTCACAGGCACTGAATGCATAGGGTGCACATACAGACAAGCAAACACAGACACACCGACAGACAGGCAGACAGACACATTACAGAAATCAAAAACAGTCTACATCATGCCTTCAGTTATGAAGACTTAATCACTATTGGATATGGCAGCATCAGCAGTTCATGTCTGTAGCTAAGAGGAGCTAATAAAGTTCCAAGCACTACTCTTTTTTGTCATTAAACATATCACTAATTTTAACCAGTTAAAGTTGTCTTTATCTGGGCAATTCTTTTTTTGTTTGTTGTTTCATAAACGGAAGAATTTATTTGGGGGCTTATCTATAGTTTTCAGGAACTTAGTCCATTATCATTGTGGCAGGGAGCATGGCAGCTAGCTAGCTACATCCTGATCTTCTGATCTGTAGGCTGAGAGAGGCATACACAGACTGGGCCTGGAATGGGATTTTGAAACTTCAAAGCCCATTTTCCAGAACACTTTTCCTCTAACAAGGGTACACCAACTCCAATAAGGCCACACCTTCTAATCCTTTTATTCTTTCAAATAGTGCTGCACCAGGATGGAAAAGCATTCAAATACAGGAGCCTATGGGAGCTACTCTTATTCAAACCACCACTCAAAGCTACAGTCACTTACAGATTAGGAGAACAAAGGGAGTTGATTAAAATAAAATCTCAGACTATGGATGGGAAAGGACAGAGACAGGAACAGCACATCTAAAACCACCTGCAGGTCGTATCTGAGTTGATAGTAGCTGTGTTAACAGGACCCTGCTTTTAGAGATCACAGTTTTGTGAGTAGGTAGAGATGTTGTAACTTTAGAGGACCAGTATGCCAAAGGATTCTTAACCTAGACTGGAGGATGGGAAGTTGAGGATCAGGACAGTTCCAAATAAAGGAACAAATAAGATAAAACCTGATGGATAGAAAAATAAAGGAAGAGTTCTAGCTAGTAGTAGAAAGGCAACCCACTGACTGGGAGAAGATCTTCACCAACCCTGCAACAAACAAAGGTCTGATCTCCAAAATGTATAAAGAACTCAAGAAACTAGACTTTAAAATGCTAATTAACCCAATTAAAAAATTGGGCACTGAACTGAACAGAGAATTCTCAACAGAAGAAATTCAAATAGACAAAAGACACTTAAGGTCATGCTCAACCTCCTTAGCGGTAAGGGAAATGCAAATTAAAACAACTTTGGAATATCATCTTACATCTGTCAGAATGGCTAAAATCAAAAACACCAATGATAGCCTTTGCTGGAGAGGTTGTGGAGTAAGGAGCACACTCATCCATTGCTGGTGGGAATGCAAACTTGTGCAACCACTTTGGAAATCAGTGTGGCGATTTCTCAGGAAATTTGGGATCAACCTACCCCAAGGTCTAGTAATACCACTCTTGGGAATATACCCAAAAAATGCCCTATCATATGACAAAAGCATTTGTTCAACTATGTTTATAGCAGTATTGTTTGTAATAGCCAGAACCTGGAAACAACCTAGGTGCCCTTCAATGGAAGAATGGATGAAGAAAGTGTGGAATATATACATATTAGAGTACTACTCAGTGGTAAAAAACAATGACATCGTGAATTTTGCATGCAAATGGATGGAAATAGAAAACATTATCCTGAGTGAGGTATTCCAAACCTAAAAAGAGGAACATGGGATGTACTCACTCATAATTGGTTTCTAGCCATAAATAAAGGACATTGAGTATATAATTTGTGATCCTAGAGAAGCTAAATAAGAAGGTAAACCCAAAGAAAAACATATAGTCATCCACCTGGATAGAGGAAGTAGACAAGATTGCCGGGCAAAAACTGGGAACTTGCGGGTGAAGTGGCATGGGGCTAAGGAGAAATGGGGTGAGAAATGTGAGAAGGGGAGGATAGGGGGAGCTTGGGGGAATGGGATGGTTGGGATATAGGAAGGGTGGATACGGGAGCAGAGAAATATATATCCTAATTAAGGGAGCCATCTTAGGGTTGGCAAGAGATTTGACTCTAGAGGGGCTCGCAGGTGTCCAGGGGGTTGTCCCCAGCTGGTACCTTGGGCAACTGAGGAGAGGGAACCTGAAATGACCCTATCCTATACTGATGAATATCTTGCATTTCACCTTAGAACCTTCATCTGGCGATGGATCGAGATAGAAACAGAGACTCAATTTGGAGCAATGGTCTGAGCTCTTAAGGTCCAAATGAAGAGCAGAAGGAGGGAGAACATGAGCAAGGAAGTCAGGACCACGAGGGGTGCACCCACCCACTGTGACAGTGGAACTGATCTATTGGGAGCTCACCAAGGCCAGCTGGACTGGGACTGAATAAGCATGGGATGAAACCGGACTCTGAACTTGGCAAATAATGAAGGCTGATGAGAAGCCAAGGATAATGGCACTAGGTTTCGATCCTAATACATAAACTGGCTTTGTGGGAGTCTAGCCTGTTTGGATGCTCACCTTCCTGGACCTAGATAGAAGTGGGAGGACCTTGGACTTCCCGCAGGGCAGTGAATTTGGACTGCTCTTCAGTACCTAGAGGGAGGGGGAATGGAGTGGGGGGAGGGGGAGAGGAGTGGGGAGAGGGGAGGGGAGTGGGGGAAGGGGCCAATGTGTGGGAGGAGGGGGAGGGAAATGGGAAACGTGGAGGAGGCAGAAATTTTAATTAAAAAAGAATAAAATAAAAAAAAGAAACATATGAGTAGAGGCCCAGAATTTTGTTCTTGCAGGTGTTTTTTTTTTTTTAATTTTATTTTTTATTTGTCTGAGTATTTTGCCTTCATGTATATCTGTGCATGCCTAGTGCTACTAATGACTAGTAGACAACATCACATATGGGAAACTGATGTTGTAGACAGTTGTGAGCCTGCATGTAGATGCTGAAAAGTAAATCTGGGTCCTGTAGAAGAATACCCAGTGCTCTTAACTATTTAGCCGTCTTTCCAGTTCCAGTGGTTTATTTATTTATTTATTTATTTTTTAATTTTGCATACTTTCTCCTCCCTCCCCTTCCCTCAGCCATACCCACTATCCCACCCCCATCCACTCATAGGAGGTATTGCCTCCCTTGGCGAATCAACAAAGTCTGGTATATCAAGTTGAGGTAGGAGCAAGCCACTCTGCCCTGTATCAAGACTGAACAAGGTATCCCACCATAGGGACTGAACTCCAGAAAAGCCAGTCCATGAACCCAGAGTAAGTGCTGGTCCCACTGCCAGGGGACTCCCCATAGATCAAGCCACTTAACTATCACCCAAATTCAGATGGCTTTGTTCAGTCCCATGGAGGATCTCCAGATGTCAGCCCAGAGTCCATGAGCTCCCATTAGCTTGGTCAGCTGTCTTTGGTTTTCTCAGTTGTGATCTTGATACCTCCCTGCTCATATAACCCCTCCTCCTTCCCCTCAGCTAAGCTCCAGGAGTTCAGCCCAGTGCTTGGCTGTGGATCACCGCATCTGCTTTCATCTGTGACTGGATGTAAGTTCTATGACGACAATTAGGGTAGTCACTAATCTGCTTAGAGGGGAAGGTCAGTTCAGGCACCCTCTTCTCTATTTCTAGGAGTCTTAGCTAGGGTCATCCTTGTGGATTCCTGGGAATTTCCCTAGCACCTGGTTTGTCCCTAAGTCCATAATGACTCCCACATCAAGATACCTCTTTCATTTCTCTCCCTCTCCACACCTCTCCTAACTCAGCATCTGGAACCCTCATGTTCCCATACCCTATGTTCTCTCTTTAACTCCCCTTCCCAGTTTTCTCAGGAGATCATAACTATTTTTCTTTCCTGGGGCCCTCCAGGTGTTTGGGTTCTCCTTTTTACTTAGTTTCTCAATAGTTGTGGATTACCGACTGGTTATCCTTTGCTTTAAGTAAGTACATACCATGTTTGTCTTTCTGGATCTGCTTACCGCACTCGGGATATTTTTTTTTCTAGTTCAATCCATTTGCCTGAAAATTTCAAAATGTCATTTTTTTAAACCACTGAGGAACACTACATTATGTAAATGTACCAAATTTTATTTATCCATTCTTCAGCTGAGGGACATTTAGGTTGTTTCCGGGTTCTGGAATAATGCTGCTATAATATAGTTGAGCAAATGTCTTTGTGGTATGATTGTGCATTGTTGTTGGAGGCTGTTCATCCATTTCCTGACTGCCCTGATTCAAAATAATCACACAGAAACTATGTTATTTAAAACACTCCTTGGCCAATAGCTTAAGCATATTTCTGGCTAACTCTTATATCTTAAATTAACCCATTTATATTATTTTGTATTTTACCACAAGGCTTGTGGCCTACTGGCAAGGTTCTGGCTGGCAGTTTGTGTCTTTCTTCTCTGGAGGGTACAAGGTATCTCTATGACTCTTCCTATTCTCTCCTCCTCTATCTGCTTGAAATTCCTGCTTTGCTTTACTCTGTTAAGCCATTGGCTAAAAGCAGCTTCTTTATTAACCAACGGCAGTAAAACATATTCATATCATACAGAGGAGAATTCCACATCGTCTCCCCTTTTCTGTCTAAACAAAAAGGAAGGTTTTAACTTTAACATAGCAGGATTACATACAACAAGCTATCAAGGAAGAATTATAGTTACAATAATTATGTCTATTTTATTTTTTATCATAACAAAGGAAAAGAAGTATAACTATCTACTCCTCAACTCCATCAAAGACCCCAGAAGAACATAATATTATCTAAGTTAACAGGAAGTGCACTGTAAGCAACTTCCAAAACTCTAGAATTAACAGACATCCTTTGAGTTATATGCCCAAGAGTAGTGTTGCTTAGGTCTTGATTCTAATTTTTCTGAGAAACAGCCAAACTGATTTCCAAAGTGGCTGTACAAGTGTGCACTCCCACTAGCAGTGGAAGAATATTCCACATTCTCTCCAGCATAAGCTGTCATCAGTGTTTTTGATCTAAGCCATTCTGAAAGGTATAAAATGGCATCTCAGAGTCATTTTGATTTGCATTTCTATGATGGCAAAGGATGTTGAGCAATTCCTTAAATGTCTTTTGGCCATTTGAGTTTCTTCTGTTGAGATTTCTGTTTAGATCTGTACTACATTTTTAATAGAATTTTTTTGTATCTTGGTGTCTAATTTTTTGAATTCTTTATATATTTTGGAGATCAGCCCTCTGTCAGACATGGGGTTGATAAAGATCTTTTCCCGTTTTGTAGGCTGCTGTTGGTCTTATTTACCATGTCCTCTGCCTTACAGAAGTTTCTCAGTTTCAGGAGGTTCCTCCCATTTATTATTTTTTTGCTCCCAATGTCTTTGCTTCTGGTGTTATAATTAGGAAGTGATCTCCTGTGTCCATGCATTGAATGATACTTCCCACTCTCTCTTCTGTTAGGTTCAGTGTATCTGGAATTATGTTGAGGTTTCTGATCCATTCAGACTTGAGTTTTGTGCATGAGGATATATATGGATCTATTTGCATTTTTCTACATGTGGGCATCCAGTTATGACAACACCATTTGTTGAAGATAATTTCTTTTTTCCATTTTACAATTTTGATCTCTTTGTCAAAAATCAGGTGCTCAAAGGTGTGTGGATTAATAGTAGGGTCTTCAATTTGATTCTATTGGTCCCATGTCTCTTTTTATACCAATATCAAACTGTTTTTATTATTACAGCTCTATAGCAGGGCTTGAAGTCAGGTATGGTGATGCCTCCAGAAGTTCATTGATTGTATAAGATTGTTTTGCTATCCTGACTTTTTCATTTTTTTCATATGAAGTTGAATATTATTCTTTTGAGGTCTGTAAAGAATTGTTTTGGGGTTTTTATGGGGATTGCTTTCACTCTGTCAATTGTTTTGGGTAAGATTGGTATTTTACTATGTTGATCCTACCAGAGATCTTTCCATTTTCTTATATCTTCTTCAATTACTTTCCTTAAAGACTTAAAGTTCAGGGCTGAGAGATGGCTCAGAGGTTAAGAGCACTGCCTGCTCTTCCAAAGGTCCTGAGTTCAATTCCCAGCAACCACATGGTGGCTCACAACCATCTGTAATGAGATCTGGTGCCCTCTTCTGGCCTGCAGGCATACACGCAGACAGAATACTGTATACTTTATATATATATATATATATTAAAAAGACTTAAAGTTCTTGTCATATAGGTCTTTTACTTGATTGGTGAGAGTTACTCCACTTATGTTATTTGTGGTTATTGTAAAGCGTGATATTTCTCTGATTTCTTCCACAGTCTGTTTATCATTTGTATATATGAGAGCTACTGATTTTTTGAGTTAATCTTTTATCCTGTCACATTACTGGAGGTGTTTATCAGCCGTAGGAGTTCCCTGGTAGAAGTTTTGGTGTCACATGTATATTATCATGTCATCTACAAATAGCAAAAGTTTGACTTCTTCCTTTCCAATTTGTATACCCTTGATCTCCTTTTGTTATCTTATTGCTCTAGTTAGAAGTTCAAGTACTATATTGAATAGACATAGAGTGGACAGCTTTGTCTTATTCCTGATTTTATTGTGATCACAATGAGTTTCTCAATTTAGTTTGATGTTAGCTGTTGACTTGCTGTATATTATCTTTATTGTGTTCGGTATATTCCTTGTACTCCTGATCACTCCAAGACCTTTATCATGAAGGGGAGCTAGATTTGTGAAATGCTTTTTCATCATCTAATGAGATGTTCATGTTTTTTTTCCAGTTTATTTATATTGTGGATTACACTCACCCATCTTTGTATGTTCAACCATCCCTGCATCTCTGAGATGAAGCCTACTTGATTGTGGTGGATAATTTTTTGATGTGCTCTTGAATTCAGTTTGCCAGTATTTTATTGAGTATTTCTGTGTCAATGTTCATGAAGGAGATTGATTTTAATTCATTTTTTTTTGCTGTTTCTTCATATGGTTTGGGTATCAGGGTATCTGTAGCTTTGTGAAAAGAGTTTGGTAATGTTTCTTCTGTATCTATTGTGTGGAACAATTTGAAGAGTATTGGTATTAGATCTTTCTTCAAATTTTGGTAGAATTCTATGCTGAAAACATCTGTCCCTGGACTTTTTGTTGTTGTTATTGTTTTGGTTGGGAGACTTTTGATCACTGCTTCTTATTTCCTTAGAGGTTATAGGTCTATTTAAATTATTTATCTGGCTTTGATTTAATTTTGGTATATGGTACCTATCCAGAAAATTGTCCATTTATTTTATATTTTCCCATTCTATGAAGTACAGGTTCTCAAAATATGACCTAAAGATTTTCTGGATTTCCTCAGTGTCTGTTGCTGATTTTATTAATTTGGATATTTTCTTTCAGTCTTTTGTTTAGTTTGGATAAGAGTTTTAATATCTTTTTGATTTTCTTGAAGAACCAACTCTTCATTTCATTAATTCTTTGTATTGTTCTTTTTGTTTCTATTTTATTGATTTTTGATCTTCAATTTGACTATTTCCTGTCATCTCCTCCTCTTGGTTGAGTTTGCTTCCTTTTGCTTTAGAGCTTTCAGGTATCACTGGTGTGGTTTTCTTTATGTTTTTTGTGAAGGCATTTAGTGCTATGAACTTTCCTCATAGCACTGCTTTCATAGTGCCCCACTGGGTATGTTGTGCTTTCATTTTCATTGAATTCTAGGAAGTCTTTAATCTCTTTCTTTATTTCTTCCTTGACCAATGGTAATTTAGTTGAACATAGTCCAATTTCCATGAGTTTGGAGGCTTTCTGCAACTAGTGTTGTTAAATTCTAACTTAATGCCATGGTGATCTGATTCTTTCTTCCATTTCTTGCATTCTGTAGTTACTGCTTATTTACCCGGATATTCTATTTTCAGAATTCTCTCAGTTTGTATTTTCTTTATTGCCTCTATTTTAATTTTCAAGTTTACCTATTTGATAGTTTTTTCTTTTTTTTTCTGGATTTCTTTAAGGGATTTAATGATTTCTTCCAAGTTTTTGTTTGTCTTTCTTCCATTTCTTTAAGGAAAAAATTTATTTTATTTTTAAGGGTCTTTATCATCTTCCCAAAATTATTATTTTTTATTGATTTTTATTGAGCACTACATTTTTTTTATATTTCCTTCCCTGCCTCTCCCCTCCCCTTCAACCCTCTCCCAAGGTCCCCATGCTCCCAATTTACTGTCTTTTTCTACTTCCCTTGTAGGTTAGATCTATGTTTGTCTCTCTTAGGGTCCTCATTGTTGTCTAGGTTCTCTGGGATTGTGATTTGTAGGCTGATTTTCTTTGCTTTATGTCTAAAATCCACTTATGAGTGAGTACATGTAATAATTGTTTTTCTGTGTCTCGGTTACCTCACTCAAAATAATGTTTTCTAGCTCCATCCATTTTCCTCCAAAATTCAAGATGTCATTATATTTTTTATTTGGGTAGCACTCCAAATTATTTTTATGGTCATTTCCTTCTGCTTCATCTGTGTTGGGATATTCAGGTCTTTCTGTTGTAGATCCACTAGTTTCTGGTGCTGCTATACTTCTCCTTTTGCTGCTCTCTACCCATCCCATTCACCAATCATTTCAGGTGGTCAGTCTTCCTCTAGGTGCATGGTAGAGACTGTGACTATAGTAGTAACTGATGTAGCAGGGAATGGTGGGGGTGTGTGGGTAGAATGCTGATGACTAGCTGCTGGAGTTGTGTTAGGTGGGCTAGGACTGAGAGAGCAGGGCTTTCCAGTTGGTAGTACAGATATTTACTTCTATCTGGACAATTCTAATGAAATAAAAAAAAAAGGAAGGTGAGATTATTTGAAAATTCTTTCTTCTATTTTGACGATATTATGCTTGAATATCCTACAAAGTTTGAGGTAGTTTATCAAAATTCAAATAATAAAATAGGACAATTGAATTCATTGATTCAGGATCATGGGAAACAGAGCTTGAAATTAAAACACACACACACCAGAGAAATAGATCAGGTAAAGATAGGTAGATCACAATTTCTTAAATAATAACTAGATTTATGCCTGCAATCCTTGTTTTCTGTGATCCAACAAGGAAATGATAAAATGATAACAAAGCATATCACATGTTTATTTTCTTGTCACCTTGACAACCATATTTAATCTTACTAATTGGTCTTTAAGCACATTCATTCAAAGTTGTCTCAATGAATGTGTTCAAGTGCAATCTGCAGTCAGTAGTGCACATGGAATTTCTCAGACTTTCATTGTGTTCCTTATGATAGCTGCCTTGGGACAAATGTTTCTACCACTAGATACCATGGGACTTACCACAAAGGGGTTGAAGCTGCCTTGTTTATTGAAAGTCATGCTGCAGATAAGTCCTTTAGTAACAAAAGAAACAATATTGCTTTTTTCTTCAGACTTATTTATAATCAATTTTTGAAACATATAGCTATAATGCCCCATGTTTTTAGATTAAGATCTAATTAAGCCCAACTAATTTAATTCTTTTGTCAGATGCATGGCCTTAGGACAAATATATTTCTGCCTCTTTAAGGTAATAGCTCATATTTGAAATCTTTTAATAGATAAAAACCAGAGAAAAAATAACAGTATAGTCTTGAGGACATAATACCTTTTAAATTGAGTAAGGTGTGCATTCAAAAGACAGATAACATACCACAAATCCAAGACATCTTGTTAGCCTTCTCAAGCCTTACAGGTAGATAGATTTTAATTTTAAATGTAATTTTATTTTTAATTTTAATACTCCAGAGTATTAGACTTCTCAGATTTTCTCTGTTCTAAGGTACATGAATTAGTCACTAGTGAGAGATTCAGTCCTGTCTTCAGTTGTTTTCCATTGCTGTGATAAAACAACTATTAAATACATGAACTGGCTTTGTGGGAGCTTAGCCTGTTTGGATGCTCACCTTCCTGGACCTAGATAGAAGTGGGAGGACCTTGGTCTTCCCGCAGGGCAGGGAATTTGGACTGCTCTTCAGTATCTAGAGGGAGGGGGAATGAAGTGGGGGAAGGAGAAGAGGAGTGGGGATAGGGGGAGGGGAGTGGGGGCAACAGGTGGGAGGAGAGGGAGGGAAATGGGAAACGGGGAGCAGGTGGAAATTTTAATTAAAAAAGAATAAAAATAAATAAAGAAAGAAAAAAAGAAAAAAACCAAAACCAAACAAACAAAAAACCACTTATCTTGTGGTAGGAAAGGTTTCTTTCAGCTTACAGTCCCAGGTAAGTCTATCACTGAGGAGAATCGAGTCAAGACCCGAAAGAAGAAACTATGGAAGAAGGAAGTGAAGTGGAGACCATGGAGGATGCTGCTTACTAACTTGTTTCCTCAGGTCTGTTGATTTATTTATTCATTTATTCTTTTAATTTTATCTGTGTGGTACTCGGGATTACACACAAGGTTTCATTTGTATGAGACAAGCACTTGAACGCTGAACTGTATCTATAGCCTTTTCTACTTCTGATTTTGAAGACAGGGTCTCACTAACTTGCCCAAGAAAATCATGAACTGTTTATTTTTTTCCTGTCACAGCCTCTGGAGTAGCTAAATGTATAGACCCGTGACTCCAAGACCAGTTTCTTTTTTATTTTTAATTTTATTCAAAGTCTCTTAAAGAAATAAATGCTAGAGTATACAAACCTAAGTGCATTATATTATTGACTTTCCTGTGATAAGGAAATATGCAAAAAATATTTTTTCTAAAAAGTAAAAAAATAAAAATAATTAAATTGTGTAATATAAATTTGAATCAATATACAAAGGAAGGATAATACTAGGTTGCTTGTTAAGAATATCTGCCAGTTACAATGAATCATACACATATGTCTTTTTAAGCAGAATAACAAAATAACCATATTATTCCTCTTCTTCTAAAAATAACATATTTAACAAAATACTGTCTTTTTGGAATTTGGATTCTTACAGTTCAAAAACAGAATAAACATCTTCAAAGACTTGCTTATCTGGAGTTAACCTGTGTAATGTAGTTAGATTCTGATACAATATTATATATGGAAAATAAGTATGGGGTTTATTTGATGATATTGAATAACAATACAAGATTTCAGAAATACTAAGGGTATACAACGGTGACAAAAGGTAAAAATGCAGTTTCATTTTGCCACTAGCTGTCAACGCACAAGCCCCAGGGGAAAGACAGCAGTTCATGCCATTCTGCAGATATTTCATTGTGTCATGTGGTCAATGTTTGGACAAGACAATCTTTTGTTTGAGGGTTACAGTGTTATCCTCCCAAGAGTACATCTTGCCTCCCTACAACAGGATGAAGTCCGGTGCCTTGTATTTATGATGTTGGAGTACACACTGGGCAGCAAAATGAAGGTTTTTAATAAGTTCTTCAATTATTTTGGCTGCATAGAAACTGGGTTCATATAACTGAAGGAGGCATGAGCATCTGGCTTAGTAACACAATCAGAGGCTTAAAACTGGTAAAAAAAAATAGAAATCACATCCCCTGAGTGTTTCTAAGTGAAGCTGTGCTTGCAGAAATGGATATGGTATAGTCATCATGTGATAAAATAATAGGAGCTATCTCTATTTATTTATATTTGGTTTGGTTCCAACAGTGCTTCCTTTTCAGTGTCTGTGAACATCATTATGGGAAGCATAAAACTCAACTGAAAGGCATTTAGAGAATAGTTTTAAATCTGCCATAGGGTTCTGAAAAATTAACCATGACCACCAGACCAAAATGAATAAAGCCAGATAAGAATTTTGTTTAAAAAGTGTTGAGAAGTTAAATAGATCATGAGCATTTGGATGAAACACCTTTTAATGTATTATTTGCATGATTTAGGTTTTGTTTTATCTGACTTTCTTAAAATTACAATTATTTTGTAATGTGAACAAATATATGAAATATTCATATGCCATGATAATCTTTTAAGTAATTGAACTTTTTAAACTTACTTTTAGTTACATAAATTATGGATATCATTTAGTACTTGGAATATGATTTACACCAGAAAGTAAGCAGTGATTACTCAGTGACTATTTGTTTTCTTTGTAAGCAAATATTCAAGAGAGCTCCCCCCAGACCAGCAAACAGGAACCCATTCAAGAAAACATTTATTTCTGTTCTTGTACCTTACTCATTCTGGGATCTGGTGTTTTAATCTGGTTTTAGATGTGCGAAACTACTTCCTTCATGTATGTCATCTAGAGACAGGAGTATTTCTTCATAGTATTAGTTTAATTACCAGGGTTGATTGTTCCTTTTCATCTTTTGCTAGCTTCACTCTCATTTGATTTTGTTTCATTAAATTTGATAAAACAAATTCATAAACTTATCAGGTTGTTCTTTGGTGTGGGACTCCAGGAAGACATTTTGAGGAGTCTCCCAATCACTAAATCCATTAATTTTAGTTTAGGCTTGAGTTTTTTCTAACTTTTTCCACCGAGATGTTCCCCACCCTTCCACTATCTGTCATATATGCTTTTCAAAGTGATGGTGTAATCACGCAGTTCACTGTCAGGCATCTTAAGTGATTGTTTATGAAAATAGAAATAAAGAAACACCGGCAGCTTGTAGGCCACATTCCTGCCACCTTCTCAAGTGCCACCTTAGCCTCAATCCTCTGGGCACTGACTGTATCAAAAGGTCTGTCATTCTCCAACAGCATGCACTGCTACTCTGACTGGAGGAATTCTTTCCCTTGGCTGTTCAGCAAACTTGTCCTTCAAGTTCAGTTGAATATTTTTCTAGTTGAGTGGGAGATATTATTAGGCACTCATAGTAAAATTTTTACTATAAAAAACAAATGGAAAACCAACAAATGGTTCTTAAATCTTCTAACCAGACAGCTATTCATTGAATGACATTAAACGCTTATGATCACCATGTTTGAGATACTGTATTAGAAAAGATGGCTGCAAAAAATAATCAGTGCACAATTTTGTCCTTCAAATACACACTGTCTTTCATCTGTCTCCTTTCTGCCATATTTGCCTACTACTTACAAGTTCTGTAGACTTCTGAGATGGGCTTCAGCTAAGACCCTGAAGAGAACAGAATGATGGAGACATGTTAGGATATGAGAGTTGGGTTGGAAGCAGATCAAGCTGTTGCTATCTAAGCTTTTCAGACTTATCAAACATTTCATTTTCTAAACTTTGGTTCATAACTTAAAGAGATCAGTGCTCTAGTGTCCTCTGCAACAAGATTCTTTGTAAAGCAATCATAAAAATGGATCATTTTAAAACATCAACCTTGGATCTGAAGAGGTGACTTTGAATCTTTGCTGGGTTATTTCTCTGTTGAATGAACAGCTCTTTATCTTCAAACTTGAGTTCTGCTTTCTAGTTTCTTGCGGTTTATGTTTAGCCATACCATATTTAAGAACCAAGTCTAATGTATAGGAAATTTTTTTCACAAGTCTTGAAGTTCTGAACATTTCATCCAATCTACAATCAGAAGATAAGGCAGCAATTGCTCCTCTCTAGACTCATGCTACCTATAGCCTGTCTTTAGGAGGCCACTGGTCAAGGCTCTATAGCCTGAACATGGGTGCTGAGAGCTTTTTCTCTTACAATTCCACACCTTTGCTGTGAAGTTGAGCAGTGATGCCAGCTCACAGAGATGGACCAAGAGCCCAAGGCAATGTGAAATGAGGACTACTCTGGATTAAATTGTTGTGCTCAAAAAATAAAGAGTGAGTCAGACCATGCCTAATTCCACAGGAAGGAGATTCGTTGCAGCAGAGAACATGTGGAGTTCATTTGGTCAGAAAGGAAATATTAACATCTTGAATTCCACATGGACTCCAACTCCTGCTCATTTTTGGATCACTGACAGAACCTTGTTATTATGGCTCAGCACAAGCATGATTGGGGAATTACAATAGGATGTTATGAAAAGGTGAATAAAGAATGACCATTGTTACAACAAATGCTTGTGTTTTATACATTGTCTGAACTTCATCCCTCATATGGAGCCTCTGCTTTATATAGCACACAGGGATTTTGAGAGAATTGAAACAAGAAGTGATTTTTACATAATGTTCCCTCAAGTTCTGTTTTGGCTGAATTCTGTGACATGCTTTATAAAACAATGTATTCTTGGAGTGAAACAGAAGAATACATTTGCTTCAACAATGTGGAAGTCAGCTGTATCTCACATGGATAATTTATTTTTTAGTGTCTTATTTACTGCTAAATTCTTTGTCATTCAAACATTGAAATTGCATCAAATGTGCATTTTGGGGAAAATTCTGTAATTGCTTTGAATCTTTCCCCTTCCTAATTGTTTGCATAATTGTGTGCATCTGAAAAGGAAAAGCAGAATTTGTTCCTTTCTGATTCTGTCTGTAGACTTGCTCCCCAAATACTGTTTTGTCCTTTCTCTTTAGCTGTAGAAAGAGAAAAGGTTTCCTTCTTCAGGGCCTTCTTCAGTATTATGTGTCTTTGAATGACTGTAGTAATGATTTTCTATGATGGTTTGAAAAGGTCTTTACAAACGATTTGAAAGAGGAAAAAAATCAAGGCATTAAAAGCACCTCCAATTATGATCATTGTGGGCTAATCGAGTTTTTATTTATGAACAATATATAAGAATAAGGCTATACAATCTCTGCTATGTTTCCAGAGTTTTTAGCTAGTCTGAGGCACCCAGGAGTACACTTGTTTTCACTTCAGACCCTGTAACTTGCTTCAGCACTAATTTCATATCTATTGAATGTTTCTTTATACATACTTTGAAATGAGCTATTTAATAAGGAAAACAATCAAATAATCTAAGGACTAATGAATTGACTGATGTATAAAGCAGATGCAGTACCTGGACAGAATACTATTTAGCCATAAAAATGAATGGTTATAAGTGACAAGATGGTTTGAAATAACGATTATGTGAAGTAAAATAAAATCCAGGCACAACCACCAACAACACAATTCCAAGTAGTTCATGATCTTCTTCATATGCACAATCTGAAACAGCTGACCTCATAGCAGTTGGGAGTATTATGGTTATTACTGGAGGCCTGGGCAAGTGTGGAAGAGAGAGATTAGGGTTACTGGGTAATACATTATTGTTAGGTAAGACCAGGTGCCAGTATTTTTGCATAATATATTGAATAAAATTAATAACACACTGCATTTTCAGGGTTGGAAGGAGGAACTTTGGAAAGTGTAAACATAAAGAAATTATAAATGTGTGAGAAAATGTATCTATCCCTGCTTAAACCTTACATAATATGTGTGTGTGTGTGCTGAACAGCATAATACATTGTCCTGTTTATATCACATTTGTATGTTTTCATGTATTAGTCAAAAAGTAATCAGTATGTAGGATGCCCAACAAATGGACCATGAGTCTGATGCCAGCTGGGACTACACAAGAAAACTCTGTCATCACTAGAAAAAAAAAACTCACTTAAAAACCAGGAAGTAAATTATAAACACATGCATCTTTTAAATACCAAATTCTGGTCTCATTGTTTTGCGTGAAATTTCTGAAATATGAGAACTAAAGATTTTAGAAAAATATATTCAAATTGTATGATATAATGATATACTTATGTATCTAGTACATAGTTACATATATACACTATATATTCACATATACTTGTAATCCAAAATAATTGTATATACACAATTATAACAAATAAAGTCTTTCTCACCATTTTTCAAATTCCAGTTTTTAACTTCTGATTTATGTATCAGGTACCCCATAGCATGCCACACGTGGTCTAAGCTCATACTATTTTTTCAAGGCTTCAGTGTCAGGTGAGCTCTTCCCTATTGGGCCAAAGCTGGAGATACAGGAGGTTTAGGTCATGAAGGTCTTCAGAGGCAGCACAAGACTTCTAGCTTTTCATCTTAACTGCTACATTAGTCATTTTGTTCATTGTATTTTCATACTGTAGTCAAAAGACAACATTAGCAAATATTAGAAATTCAAATGTAAGCAAGACAAGTACATTTAACAAATATATTTTATGTCAGTAGTATACAAAGGACCATCAAACAACTATGACTCATTCTAGGCAATGAGTGGAAATATTCAATGGTGAGAAGTACTAAATGAATAACAAAATTGGGTTGAGATTACCAATTTCACGGATGAAATCATCATTGAACATTTGAAATAGCAATTAGGATCTAGACAGAAGACTGAAATGATTTAAATGTATTAAATGGAAGTTACTTCATGCAGGAATTGACTGGAAAAATAACAAGAAGCTCCTTGAGAATGAGCAGAGAGGTTATTGCCATAGACAGGATGGCTATCAGAATAGGTGCTGCCAGTTACAGACTCATGTTGGTCTCATGACATCCCAGAGGTGCCATCAGATGCAGTTGGGGCTGTGGAGGAAAGTTACAACCACATGAAGGAGGGAAGGGAGAGTGTCATGATTTACCCCTTGTGTAGCCTGTCATGCATTGGTTCAAGCTGCTCGTTTAAGATCCATCTGGAATGGCAAGGATTCTAGAAGATGTAACTACACAAAATGCAAGAAACCCACAGAAGAACAAATACAGATCTCAAGGAATAAGGTCCAGATACATCTTCTCCATTCATAAACCCACCCATCCAAATGTTACAGGATGGTTTTAGATGAATTGTTTAATCACTCTGAAACTGCTTCCTTATATAGACCATAAAACTATCACATGCTATTTCTGAGCACATGATGTTTTTAAGTCTTTTTAAAAATAATTAATTAATTTTTTTAAAAAACTATCTTTCCTCATTTTACATACCAATCACAGTTCTTACTCTCTCCACTCCTCCCACTCCCTCCACCTTCCCCCTGTCCCATGACCGCCATCCATGAGCACGGGATGTTTGAGGAAAGCATATGATGTGGTATAAAATGCCATCTATATGGTAAGTTCAAATATAAATACAAATGTTTGCTATATTCTATGCACTAAAGGTATAGCACTTCTTGCTCTACTTATTGCTAAACTTGTTTATATATAAATCAATATTCATAAATGATAAGCATTTTTGTATATTTATAAGCAAACATAAAGCTAAGTAATATTAGTGAAATATTCTCATTGACTTCCAACAAACATAGGTCTAACATAGGGTTGGATCTCAACTTTTACATAAGCCAGGTCTTCCTGAGTATCCTCGGTCATGAAGCTTACCACATTGTTATCAAGTGGAAGACTAGTTTTTTTTTTTCAGACCATTCTCTCTCAATCTGTTTTTTGTGTGTGAATATATAAATTGTAAGTATAAAACCTCATCTTCCCCCAAATAAGCCCTTTACCTATTAGTCATACTCTAGTCTTCCCTCACTCTATCCCCTGAATCACAGGCAGCCACAAATCCAGGTCCTATCTCTGTGGAATTCCTAATCTATGCATTATATACATATATGGAATCCATGAATAGGTCATATTTCCTGAGGGGTCCCTTTCATTTAACATAAAATTTTCCAGGTTCAAGCACATTGTGGCATGATCGGTCTATCAATCCTTAATATCGCTCAGTATGGTTTTGTCACATGCATATATCCAGTTTTATTTATCCATTCCCTAGTTCGTGAACATCTGTGCTCTTCTCAGGGTTGGACCTGAGGAATAATGCCAATGCTGCTGTGTCCCTTAAGTCACGTGTCTTTGAACATACATTTTCACTTCTTTGGGGATGTACTTATATGACTAGAACTGATAGACCATATGGTTAGTTCTGCGTTTTGAAGAACTGCCAAACTACTTTCCAGAGATGCAGAAATATTTTAAACTTCTGCCAGATTTGTGCTCTTGCTATACTTCGTTTCTGTTTTTGTTAGTATTTGCCTGTAATTCTCCTAGAGCCTCTCATTTTGACAATGTACTATTTTAACCTCTAGTAAGTCATTTTCCAGTCTATTAATTTTAACCTCCAGTAAGAGGATATTTTTATTTATATCCCTAAGAATTATTGAATATAAGTTTGTAATGCTTATATATAGTGATACCAGCATAATTCTGGCTGCAAAACATTCACCGATGAGCTATGTATTCTGAAAAACATTTATGATTTGTTGTTACTCTATCTCTCTGGTAGCTTTTGTTTACATTTTTCTTTAAAATGTTTGCTTATTTTTATTTTATGTGTCTGAGTGTTTGCCTGTTTGTGTTTGTGTACTACCTTTGTGCTTGATGTCTGTGAAGGTGAGAAAGGGCATCAGAAACTGGAGTTACAAATGGTTGTAAATCACAACAGGGATGCTGGGAACCAAACATGGGTTCTCTGAAAGAGCAGTATGCTCTCTTAACCTCTGTCTCCAATCCCTGTTTTCATTTTCTTTTTTTTATTGTTATTTATTTGTTAGATTTTTTATTTATTTATTTTTATTCTTTTTTAATTAAAATTTCTACCTGCTCCCCGTTTCCCATTTCCCTCCCCCTCCTCATTGACACCAAAAAGTTTCAATTTGGATCATCTTAAAATTATTTTTTTTCTTTTTTTCTTATTTGGGTGTCAGATACAGGAAGATTTTACCTTAAGATCAGGGATAAGTATGTGTGTTTTCTTCTGCTGATGTCATAGTTTTAGCTATGACTTAATGTTTGTATTAGGAACATGGAGATTCTCATGGTCCTCTTGCATGTTAACATCTTTCTATCCTGTCAGAACTGCTTAAAATTACTAGTATTTCTTGCATTGGAATATGTCTATACCCTAGTTTAAATATGATTACTCAACTGCAAAGGCTTCTATCTGGGTGCTTAGTCTGGTTTTGTTAATGTTTTGCCTGTCCTATGCCAGGACCAGTCTGGATTTCCATAGTTCTGCAGTCAGTTTTCAGATTGTGATGTGAGATTTTTAGAAACTTTGTTCTTTTTAAAGATATTATTTTAAATTTCCGTATGAATTTTCATATTACCATGTAAATATTCATAGTATAAGGTCTTGCTATGTAGCCCAGTCAAACTCATAAATTTTGTATAGATTGGGCTGGCCTCAAATTCAAGATACTCCCACGCATTGGAATTACAGATAAGTACCAATCACATTCAGCAGATGCCCTCTGCAAAGAAGACATCTGGCTTTGTACAGACATTGTATAGATTCTCAAGATCAATTTGGAGCATATTCAAATTTTTTTCTGTTGCTTTGATAGAACACTCCAACAAAAGTTCATGTAGGGGAAAGTTCATTTTAGCTTGCAAATCCAGTCTATCATTGCAAGGGAATTATAGCTACAGTATCTTGAAGCAGGTAGTCACACCACATCAAGAGGCAAGAACAGAAATAAGTGCAAGCATGCTTAGTGCTCAGCCAGCATTCTGTGCTCTTATACTGTCTAGATCCAAGCCCATACGGTGGGCATTTTCAGGGTATACCTTTCAGCATCAATTAAAGAAATATAAACAATCAATATACATACCCACAAGACAGCCTTTTCCAGACTACTTGTCACATAGACTCATTTCCCAGGTGATTTATAGATGCATCAAGTTAAATTAAAACGCTCCATCTCATGCTTTGTTGCCATTTTGTGTTATTGCCTTCTGAACCATAAACTAGAGCTGTTTATCTATATTTAAATGTTTTTCCCCCAACCATAGGTCAATTATTTTTAAAATACACATTATATACTTCTTTTAGAGCTTTATTCCTATGTGTTTGTAGTTTTTTGTTGCTATTATCTTTGTTGCTATTACCTTTGTAGTTTAATTTCAGACTACTCTTTTCTAGTACATATTTTATTTTTATTTTAAGGATAGCCTTTATTTGCTCAGAGTAACCTAAGTTATTGATCAGAACAATGAAAATCTCCACAATTATTGCAATAATATTTTAATAATTAACATATGAAACCTGATTTTCATTAGAAAGTAGTTCTGATTATTTCATATTAATAAGTCAAAACCCAAGACCCAGAGCTTACATACACACAAACACACATATTATCCAGTGTAATATATATAATATAAAATATGTAATATATATAACAATTATTGATTTTTAACTTTTGAATATCTCATTACCAACCAGCAGGCATTGGGATCTCATTGTGAGTCTGAAATTATCTATGGCTACACAGTAAAATCCAGAATATCTTGGACAACAAACAAGAAACATCTCAGGCAACAACAATAATAATATTAAAACTCCTAAAACAGATATTTTGAGGGCACTTCCCATTTGCTTCTTTGATGGGGTCAACTGGTCCATCTCTGAATCTTTCCATCTTTTGGAGAATAACAATGCTCCCTGATGTCTCTGGCAATGGCCCTTTTTTTATCCCTGGCCAAGTATCATTGCCAGCAGCTTTTCTTTGCTCTTCTGATTTGTTATCATCATATTTTCTGTCAGATAAAGATCACCACCTTATTGTTTGCCAAGTTTTTGAGAATTAAAAAATGTTTCAATTAACCCTCAGTGGTCTCAATTTTCTTCATATTTCCAAGTATTGTTGGTTTCTGTAAGTCTCTTCTATCCCAAGAAATTATCTTTCTTTTAATCCACTTCCTTTCATTTGGGTAACTGTTCTACTGCAAATTCTTTAAGTGTTGGCTGTTTGTCATTTTTCACCCCTTTGATCCTACTTCATGCACATTTTCTTGCAAGACAGTTTTATTGGAGGATTTTTTTTTATTGAGGACTTAAAGTATTAGGTACTACCTTTCCTCCTCTAAACCATGGGTCTTCAATGTTTCTGAATTTACTAAATTAGGATTTAATTGCATTCACTAAGTTCATTCCTAAAGATAGTTTTGCATTCTTTGTGTATATGGTGTGTGGGTGGGGGGGCATGTGTATGTGTATACACTGGAGGGTATAAGGTGACTTGGTCTAGCGTTCTTCACCTTTGGCTTTTGAGACAAGGTCTATCACTATACCTGTAACCAAGCTGGTGGCTAGCAAGCCCCAGATATTCTCCTGTACACCACATCAACCTGTCGCAGCTAAGCTCCAGTCACAGCTGGCTTTGTATGTAGGTTTTTGGAATTCTAATTCAGATCTCCATACTTGACTAGTAAGTATGTTCATCAACAGAGTCAGCTCTCAATAGCCTGAGTTTTCATTCCCAAATGGACATTACTCTTAGTTCCACTCCTTTTCATTGGTAGCACATAGAAATTCTGTGGATTTTACTTTTCTTATATTGGGCAATTTTCCCAACTCTTTTCTTTTTGTATCTCTGATCATGTTTACAATACGTTTTTTAATATATGCCTTTAGTCAGGACTGGCTATAGAGATGTAAACAACTTTTACACTGATATTCTGTTATTTCTCCACTGGAGTTCATTTCTACATTAAAATTTTCATTCTGTTGACATCAAATGATCATAACACTGAATTTGAAAATGTGGGTGGAAGTGATTGTCCTTTCAGGAAGGGTCTAGATTTTTCCAACGAACCTATAGCACTTCACCTTTATAGTTGACAGGAGGTAATGAAGATGCAGGGAATGATTTGGGTATTCTGAAACAGATGACATACTAGGACACTAGAATGCAGACTACCGAGAACAGCTCATCCTTCTGAACCAAACTGTACCTGTCCACAGTTCATACATTGAGACCTTTGCCTTTAGTGTAATTGCATTTGGGGTTGAGGCTTTAAGTAACTGATTAAGGTTGGGTGAGGGCTGTGGTTGGGCTCCAATTTGATAGCATTTATCACCTTATGAGAAATAAAAAAGGAACTTACTCCATCACAAAGGTCACACTGAGTCATGACCATCTGTAAGCCAAGAAGAGACTTCTCATCAGGAATGGGTGAGGATGATCCTTTATCTTGGACTTCTGACATCCAGGAAGTTGAGTAAATACATTTCTAAGATCTGAACCACCCAGTTGATGTTGCTTATTATAGCTGTCTGCAATCACAATTCTGTTTTTAACAGTGTTAATGCGCTATAGACTATGATATGAATGAGAAGCAAAGGTAAACTGTGTGAAGACCACAAGAACTGAGGTTGTTAAAGCATTCAGTCTGCTATGACTAATATGGCAAGATAAGAAAATATGTGGGCAAGTATGCTACAGACACATTGTCCCTATTTCAGATTTAACATTTTAACAGCAAAAATAGCCCAGTGAAACTCATGATTCATCACTGATATTGAGCATGCAGAATATTATCACTTAGTTTCCTTGATAAAGAAGTTAGTGATTATAATATCTTATGAAACCGGGAAGAAGACAAAAAACAGTTGTTTTTTAAATTTTTGCTTAGAATTTTTTTCTAGAAAAATGTCCTAACCATGTGAAAGTCTGAACCAGATTTAGCAATTTTTGGTACAGAAAGATGGAAATTATTTGTTTTTCAATAGTTGCCAAAACAAGGAAGTCAGAATAAAGTATGAGCAGAAGGATGTGATGTGTTCTAGGCAGTGCCCTCGTGACTGGAACTGAGATGAAAGTGGAAGTGTTAGGTTGGCTGAGGTATGGGACACATACTATCCAACCATGCCCAAAGGGCAATGTGATTTAAAACATGCTTGTAGATGTGAATTGGCAATTTTCTTCATCTTTCAAATAAGGTAATTTCCAGCAGTTTATTTATTTAATGGGTTTATAATTTGATTATATTTCTTCCTTCCCTTTCCTCCATCTACACCCTCCAATATAGTCCTTTGAGTCCATAGTCCCTTCATTATTTTTTATTGCATATATATGTTGCATATATTTGCAATATTTGTAACAAAAAATAATGTTGTTTTAAATATTCCTATATGCAAAATTCCTATAGGGTATATACGTTTATATCATATTTGTAAATGAATCTGATCAGTCTGAGTAATGCTACACACACGCATACATGCATACACACACTATATCTAGCATCTATCTATCTATCTATCTATCTATCTATCTATCTATCTATCATCTATCTACCATCTATCTATCTGTCATCTATCTATCTGTCATCTATTTATCTGTCATCTATCTATCTATCTATCTATCTATCTATCTATCTATCTATCATCTATCTATCTATCTATCATCTATCTATCTGTCATCTATCTATCTATCTATCTATCTATCTATCTATCTATCTATCTATCTATCATCTATCTATTATCTATTTATCTATCATCTATCATCTATCTATCTATCTATCTATCTATCTATCTATCTATCTATCTATCTATCATCTATCTATCTATCTATCTATCTATCTATCTATCTATCTATCTATCTATCATCTATCTATATTTTTAAGTGTTTTCAGGGCTGGTCATTTAGGACTGGAAAATAAATCGGTATGCTCTTTTCTATGTAATGCTACCTCTTCTACTCCCAAATTTTCACTGTTACCTAGTCCTTTGTGTATGACAGACTCTTCTTGGAGTTTTCCAAGTCTACTTTGGCATGTTTATGGGTGTCAACTTGTTCAGTTCACATTTGGAAAGTCATGTTGGTGAGACTTTGTGTGCAACTTTTCAACTTTTGACAGTTTTAGGAAGCATAATCTCACAATGAATTTGCAGATCTTTTGGCTCTTACAAGTAGTTTATTTTTAAGAGAGGGACCACGTGTGGTATGTTTGAACTATTCCATAACTATGGGTGTTTTCATGTGATGCTGTGAGAGAAAATCTTGATAAGTTTATTAATACTTACTTTGTGGTTGTATAAATCTATGTTTGGTTAGTGAAATACTAAGGGAGAAAAGATATCCATGTCTTAATCTTAGAAACTTTGAATATATTAATTGATAAATTCTAAGAGAGTTTGATGATTTGGTTAAATCCAGAACCTTGAGAAATAGATATTATTCTGACATATCTAAGTCAGTCTGGTGTTATGATAAATGTTATTTTTGACCTTTTGTGGGATTTTGCTTTAATCAATAAAGGTAAGCATTTATAGAGTAGACCCTTATAAAAACAATAACCCTAGACTTTTTAATGATTGTCCCAAATTTAACATAGCATTAAGTATATGTCTTAGAGAATACAAAGAACATGGATTTGAACAGTCAGGGAAATGGGGAGGATTTTGGAGAAATTGAGGGAGGCAATATATGTGATCTGAATATATTGTATAATTTTTTGAATTAAAAAAGGAAAAAAAAAGATGGGTGTTTTTATGAGAGAGTGGAGATAAGGTCAGAATTGAGATGTGAAGTGATTATGGAAACAAGTTGGGTGACTTTTCCAAGACCTAGCCCTATTTGGCGCTTTCAGATACAGAAGAGAACTGTTAGCTCACGAATTCTTCAGAAAGGACAATAGGCACACACCTAAATACTTGCCCTGTGGGAACTATTGAACCTCCAGAAATGCTTGATATTATATTTATTTTAATTCATTTTAGCAACAGTAGCAAACACATGAAAACTTTACTGCTTTGTACATCTAAAAACAAATGCAAGTATGGTTGATTCCATTTCATGTCCTCTTGTATTATGCATTATCTTTGTTATATATCTTGTTTTCTTCCTAAAATTTTGTCTCAGGTTGATCCTCAGTATTAGTTAAAACTATTGTTCTACAATGTTAGCTATGCTTATTTGCAAAAAAAAAAAAACAACCTTTTTATGATGTTTTAAAGGGTTAATGTTTGTATGCATTTGTCTGTTTATTGTGTTTGTGTGTCCAAGTGAGTGTCAGGACACACAAACAAGTACTGACCTGTACTCAGGCAGAAGGTCTTAGTTCCCTCAGAACTGGAGTAACAAATATTTGCAACATGCAAATGCTGAAATCTGAACTCAGATCAACATTACTGAGTGACAGACATTCATAAAATCTGATCTTTCTGTCCCAACCAGTTATGCCAATTTTATAATTTCACAGTATTAGTGTCATTGACTTGAAGTATATATCTAATATTAATGTTTACCTGACATTATTACACCTAATATTTAAGGCAATGATCATTTCTTAGAAGTATTTCAGAAAATGTGAAGATAAAATTCAATAATACTTGTAAAATGCTCAGGATATAGCAAACATGAGATAATTTTACTCAAATTATTTACATTTGCAATTACAATGAGTGGTTGTACATGTTTCTCTTGTTTTTAGAACTAGTGAGTCAAGGCTGAAATGAAACTTTGCATATAGAGTATACAGCATGGAGGACTATACATTAAGACATGTGCTAGAAGTTAAAGATTTATTGTAACGTGGTAAATGTGATCCAGGGTTTTCAAAACTCTGATCTTGGGAGTTTACTTACTAATGTCAGCATGCAAAGCATCTGACATTTACTGGAATAAAAGCTGAACATGTAACTTGTAATTCACTGTTATAATTGGAAAACCATGCCATGTTTCATCTAAATTTTTATATTTAAACTTTTTTGGGTTTCTGAATCTTGCCAGATCTCTAGAGCTCTGTTATTTTAGCTAATTATGACTTAATATAATTGGCAAATCTAATGTCTAACTCAGCATATCCGAGATTAGGTGACTCTCCTGTTGATTTTAATGGATGTTCCAAAGTTTTCTCTAAAACATATGGATAAATATTGAAGAATGATATCACAAGAGTAGTCTACTAATCACCCCTTGAGAAGAATTTTGATTTAGACATGTTCTGTTTTTTCATATGGTATATATTACAAAATATAAAACTAGCATTGTGATTATGATCTATTGTGACTAAAGAGGTACTTATATAATAGAAATATTAGAGTCTACACAATGGGCCTAAAAAAGTAAGTCCAATCCTTACATAGCTTAAAAAAATAATTCTAGGATATTACCTTCTACAGAATTGTTCTTCGGATAACCAAGGTAAAGACAGAAGAAACAATTTCATGAGCATGAATTAATAATACCTCTTTTACTTGAACTTATTGAGCAATGTATTTGATATGATATCTGTATTAGTTTCTTTTATGTTGCTGTGATATAATATCCTGAAAAATCAAGTTAAGAGATGAAGTGTTTATTTGAGTTTACTGATACAGAGGTGTGGAGTCCATGCTGAAGGAGAAGATATGGACACAGGTGTGAAAGGCATGGTGGGAGAATCAGGATGGTGGGTAATCACATGCCAACCATACAGAAAGCCAAAAGTGAGCAGCAAGTGAGGTTGGGATATAAATCTCCAAACTTACCTCCAATAGCATATGCCCTACATAAAGACTCTAACTCCTAAAGGTTATATAATCTTTCCAAACAGCATCACCTAATGGGGATGTTCAGCATCTAAGTTTAAGCATGAGCCTGTGGGGACCATTTTTTATTCAACCCACAACAGTGTCTATTATCTAATAACTGCTGATAGCAAATAGCAGAAGTTAGCTTTAAACATTTTGAAGCCTGTAGAGATATTTCACTTGTATTTTAATAAGTAAAGCTTGCATGAATATCAGAGAGTAAAATAGTCCCAGTGGTAAGTCTTAGAGACCAAGAAATGGTGACACACACCTTTAATCCCAGTAACCACACTAGTTTGACACAGAAACCAGGAGATAGAGGTTCAAATCGTTAAACCCAGCCCTAGAGAGGAATGTAAGACAGACTTCCTGAATTTTGCAGGCAAATGGATGGAAATAGAAAACACTATCTTGAGTGAGGTGAGCCAGACCCAAAAAGAGGAACATGGGATGTACTCACTCATATTTGGTTTCTAGCCATAAATAAAGGACAGTGAGCCTATTATACGTGATCCTAGAGAAGCTAAATAAGAAGGTGAACCCAAAGAAAAACATATAGGCATCCTGAATATTAACCTTCATCAGGTGATGAAAGGAGACAGAGACAGAGACCCACATTGGAGCACCGGACTGAAATCGCAAGGTCCAAATCAAGAGCAGAAGGAGAGAGAGCGCGAGCAAGGTACTCAGGAACGCGAGGGGTGCACCCACACACTGAGACAATGGGAATGTTCTCTCAGGAACTCACCAAGGCCAGCTGGCCTGGGTCTGAAAAAGCATGGGATAAAACCGGACTGGCTGAACATAATGGACAATGAGGACTACTGAGAACTCAAGAACAATGGCAATGGGTTTTTGATCCTACTGCAGGTACTGGCTTTGTGTGAGCCTAGGCAGTTTGGATGCTCATCTTACTAGACCTGGATGGAGGTGGGTGGTCCTTGGACTTCCCACAGGGCAGGGAACCCGGATTACTCTTAGGGATGACGAGGGAGGGGGACTTGATGGGGGAGGGGGAGGGAAATGGGAGGCGGTGGCAGGGAGAAGGCATAAATCTTTAATAAATAATAAATAAATGGAAAAAAAATACAGGAAACATAAAAAAAAAAGACAGGAGGAAACAGCTCTGAGACACAGTCTCATTATGAGATTCCTGTAGGCAGGATCTCCATTTCAGACTGAGGTAGAGGTAAGAGCCAGTAGCTGTTTTGCTTTTCTGACCTTCAGATTGAACTGCAATGTCTGTCTCTAGGTTTTTGTTAATCGTGCTATAGGAGCTATTATTTTTGCTAGTAAAGTTATAAATGAAATTTATAAAATTAACTCTTTTTAACATGCAATAATTTACAGTAGGCCAACATTTTATTATTTTCCAGCCTTCTGTCAATTGCACTATCTTATCCTCACAATTACTTTCTGTAGAAGATGAGAAAGTTTTTAAAATTTATATCATTAAAAGAGGAAATGCATGATTGAAGAGTTAAGGAAGTTAGTTGTAAATTTTGGAATGCTCCAATAGTCTCAGCACTCTTCAGCAAAAGTCAACTATAGGAAGCTATAGACATATGC
Source organism: Chionomys nivalis (assembly GCF_950005125.1). Lineage (NCBI taxonomy): Eukaryota > Metazoa > Chordata > Mammalia > Rodentia > Cricetidae > Chionomys > Chionomys nivalis. The sequence goes on from NC_080088.1 coordinate 11,770,459, forward strand.
ATGAAGTTTCGTTATGAGGCAGTGAAAGTTCTGTTATACCTCCGTATATACAGAACAGTGCATAGTGTAAGTCAGGTGACAATTTGTCAAAATTATTTTCTTTTTTTACTCTTTTCTTGTTGGGTTTCTTATTTGGCAACCTATGGCTTCTAAAAGGAACATTTTTTCCTGCTGCTGATAACTCCAATTAAAAGCTTAAATATGTATAATGTAGGTATATATGTATGTATCTCTATAGGAAACTTATAAAATAGTAAATTTCCACATGGCTTTTTCAACCATCCTTAATGTTATTTATCCTGCCCTGCACTCCATTTTCAGCTCTACTATCCCATCTGTTTTTCTCTCTCAAACTCCCTCCTCATTATTATTCAGTTCCTCTTCATGTAACCTGCATTCTACTACTCTTTATGGGGTTTTATTGTCCTCCATATTCCTCCTCCTCACCCGTGACACTGTTTCCCAGATTCTAGAGGTGCTCCAAACTAGACACATGTATCTAAGGATTCAGTACTGTGATTCACATATGACTGGAAATATGTGTTGTCTTTATGAACCAGTGTTATCTCAATCTGTAGACGGTTTTCCAGTTCCAGCTACTTACTTCAAAATTTAATGGGTTCATTTTTCTTTACAGATAATAAAATTCCATTGTATACAGGTACCACATTTTTATTATCTATTCACCAGTTCATGAACATTTAGGCTGTTTCCAAATCCTAGCTATGATGAATGTGTGTCTATGTGGTAGGGGAGAGCTTGAGTATAGCTCATGAATGTAATAGCTCAATCAAATTATAGATATATTTCTAGTTTTTTTTAAAAAAATTGAAGCATCTTCCTACTATTTATAGAATGTCTTGTAACGGTTTGCACACTCTACTGCAGTGTCTTAAGGTTCACTTGTCCCCTTAAATTCTCACTGTTATTTGCTGCCTTTATCCTCTTAATCTCAACCATTCTGACTGGAGTAAGATGGAAACTCAAAACAGTCTTCATTTCCCCAGTGGCTAAGATTAATAAACAATCTAAAAAATGCGTCCTTACATGCTTAGCATGTTTCCATTTCTTTCTTCCATCAAATTTTCCTTGAAAAAAAGATTTCTCAGTCTGAACACAGTATATGCAGGCAGAAAATCCTCTTCTTTTTGCACTATTATCTGGGCATAAAACACACAAACAAAAGTAGAAGGTATTATCTGATGTTTGTAATTTACCTTAGAGGTAGGTGTGTCTGTGTGTGTGTGTGTGTGTGTGTGTGTGTGTACAGTCATCTACCAGAGCAAGCATTCACTTGTGGCTCATGTTGCTGAAGAAAACTCACCTCCCTCTCTCTTCCAGTAGTCAGTAGTCTCACCTAGGGGTGGGGCTTCATGAGTATCTCCCACAGCCATGCTGGAATTTTCGAGTCTTGATATTGGACAGGTACTGTGCAGCTAGTGTTGTGATTTCATGTGTGCAACAGGCCTGCCATGTCCTCTACCACCTCCGTCTCTTAAATTAAGTTTGTTCCTTTTCCAGAGAGATCTCTGAGGATTGAGAGGAAGCGGTGTGATATAGATGTGCAAATTAAGGGATGACCATGCAACAGTCTTTTGTTCTCTGAATGTTGACTTATTTCATTTCTATGCATTAATAAATATCTCTAAAACATTAAGAATTAGTTTAATACTATGTACATTTAAGATAGTAATAGTGATAGATTCTCTTATAGGGCCTATGACTGAATCAGCCACAGGTTTTTGGCTCAGTTAATTGCGACAGGCATGAGTTTTATCTTGTAGAGCAGGCCTATATTGTTAGATTCTCCCATACCATGTGTGCCAATATTTCATTTGTGGGTATATTTTGACAGTCCAGTTGTTATTGTAGCTCCCAGGCTTGACGGCTAGGTAAGACGGTTGAATATTTTTCTTCCCCAGTAACATACAACATTTTCCAACACTATGAAAGCTAGCCAGTAGAAAATTGGAGAAATTAATATTTAAAGTCATTGAAAAGTGTGTGTTGAGTATAGTCACTTTATTTATTTTTCTATTTCTGTTCTTACCCTCCTTTTTGTTTTAGCAATTACAGCTTGAGTTATTATGAAGCTTTCTTCTTAATATTAGCTTAATTGCCCATGCTCTATGTGTTATCTTTAGCAACAGGGACTTACCACCAAATTTTCAAGGGTAACCAAGATCAATGGCAGTAGCCCATGATTTTTGAAACTCAATTGGACCCCACTAATCAACAATTTATGAAAAAGTAACCCATACCTGGCATTAGAAATTTCATTCAATTGTCTATACTGTCCGAGAGAGGCATTGCTCTCCTTTTATATGGTAACTCCATTCAAACTTTCTTTATAAACATATTCATGCACATGTTTTAGTAAGTTTCCCAGTAGTGCCGTGCACCGCGGCCCGGTGTCTGCACTCTGTGCGCTGGCACCCAGTTCGCGAGCTTCGGACAAGGGGGCTGGAGGTTAAAATACACAGACACACACAGACAGAGAGACAGCGACAGGAGTCATCCTTGAATTCTCCATTCTTTATTGTGTTCAGGGGCAGATTATATAGAGATAGCCACGCCCCAGCCAAACCCATCAGAAACCACTCTCCTGCCATCAGGAACTCCTTGAAGGTCTCGTGCTCAGAGCAGCTGTAGGCACTCAGATCAGGGGAAAACAAGTTGTTTACAAGAAATTCAGGATCTGGGGTCTCACTGCTCCCAACACAGTAGTAGGTTTTTAATGCTGTTTTAAAATTCTTCAGTGTTAGCTGTTCCTCTTCACACGCCCTCTTCTACCTTGTCCTGCCATTTCCATCTTATTTAACCTTCTTGCCCCATTATTTTCTCCTTTATACACCGCTGTTCTATACCCTCACCCCAAATCCTTCCATTGTTCTGTTCTAGTTTCCTGACATCAGTGGTTACTTCATTTTAAATTTATACATCTGGAGCTAGCATACACCCATGAGAGAGAACATGTAGTCTTGTTGTTCTGCTTCTAGGCTATCTCACTCAGAATGATTGTGCATGCATGTGTTCATGTGTGCACACATGTCTATGTTTATATATGCATTGCATATGGAGCCCAGAAGATGACTTCATGCGTCTTCCTTAAATAACTCCTACCTTCTTCAACTCCATTTTTGAGACAGAATCTCTCAGTGCACATGGAACTGATGAATTAAACTAGACGGCCAGGCCAGCAATTCTTTGGGAACTTCTCATTTTTAGTTCCACGATTGTAATATACCTGGCCCTTTTTGTGTGAGTTCTGGGAATTGAACTAAAGTCCTAATGTTTGCACAGGAAACATTGCTGAGTGATTCATTTCTGCAGCCTCTGTCACCAGTTGCCCAAAAGTTAATGTCTTTTAAAAATAAGTTAGTTTTGTTCTGCATTCTTACACACATACACCTTCCAAAGCTACTTTTGAAAATTTAAAAAAATTGTACTAAAAAACACCGCAAAGGGCTCTTCCCTACATAGAAGCTTTAATTTGTGTTTTAAATAAGATAGTAAATGAAAATGGAACAACTTAGTTACTTTCTTTTCCTTTCATTCCCAGGATTCTGGAAGAAACAACTTATAATTATGCTGATATTAATATTTAGTTGCTAACGTCCACATATTTTTCCATTTTATTTCTCAAATGCCATGTTCTTATACTTTTTAATTGTTCATATGTGAAGCAGGAGAAAACTGTCTAGCCTGAACAATTTCTGCAATGTCACACATGTGGTTTAAGAAAAATATTTACTCCTTAGGTTGTGAAAGTCATTTGTAGTTTCCAATTAGGCTGCTCCAGGCCATTAACAGATAATGATGCACAAACACACACTGTGTACTTTTCAAACACTTGAACTACTTCAGTTTTTCATTAGTCAAACGCCAGCGTGCATCCTATCTGCCAACTCCACATCTCTGGAAATAGCTGAGTTAGGCCAACTTCACCTCACAAAACTTTAACAAGGAAATAGCAAAACTTGGCTGTCTTTAAATACTTCAGCACTTCGTGATGTCTGTTGTGGTGACTTCGTGCTTCAGAAATTCATTTTGAAGACAGGACGTGGTCAGATGCAATTAAACTTCTAAACATTTAACAAATTTTAGTATTACTACTAAATTTGTAATTTGGAAAATTGTAAGTTTGAAATGTTATATATTACTATTGAATAGTGTACTCTAAGAGAAATAAACATACATCTAATTCTTTGTAAGTGGAACAGATTAGAGGCAGAGAAAATAAGAAAAACTAAGCCCGTATCTATATGTCCAAAATCAGATAATGCCATCACATAGAAAAGGTCTTGACAGGATCCCATTTAATGGCAATGGTATTAGAAACTTAGCATGCTGTCCAGACATTCTTGTTTGCAGCAAGACAGTCATTTGTAGGAAGTAACTGATACAAGCTGATCTTGGTACTTTCTGTGCCAATCTTCTTAATACCATTGCTTTGTTGTCTACATTTATTACTTCTTGATGACTACTTAACCCAATGTACCATCATTTTGTTTAAAGTAAGGCTTTTTGCAAGGAGAGGAGATACTCCATTTGGTGTTTTCTACTGTTCCTTTCAGTCTTGCTGCTCGAGTAATGTAATCTTTCTCTCTGAGTTAATGATCTTTTAAAAGAAATTATATGCAAATCTGTCAGCCTCATATAGGCTAATTATTTTTTTTCCTTTCAAAGTGAACAGCACATGCTTTTCTGAAAAAAAGGTTAAATGTTGCATAAGTATAGTCTTTCTGTGAAACTCTTGTTTTGATAAAATACATCACCGTAGTATCATGAAACTTCCTTCTATTTCTCCACGCAGTGAGGGTTTATTTGAGCAGTGGTCCCTGCCCACACTTGTAGAAGTCTGCTAATGAATCTATAGAAGCATGTCTCTGGATTCACAATCTTTATCTATTTATCTACTGGATAGAAAACTCCCAAGAATTATCCAGATTGTGCATATCAGTCTTTTATATGTGTAATATCAGGACAACTAAATTCCAACTTTTGGCTTACCAAGAGACATGTGTAAAACTGAAATTCCATGTGCTTAAAAGACAGTTGGTAGAATTCTAGCTTTAAAGTTCAACTATCAGATATAGATAGTTGAATCAACAGAGTTTTATTGTTCTTATTGCAGACAAAACACTCTGCTTTTGGTCCCATTTCATCTTTGGAGGCACAAAATAGTGTTAATGCCAGCTGTTTTAATTAGCTTTGATTTTCAACTTGACAGCCTACATTTGAGAAGAACTTCTTAGATCAGACGTCCTATGAATGTGTCTGTTGGAATTGTTTTGGTTATTAATTGGTGCAGTGGGATCCATTCCACTGTGAGCTGTACTGTCTCGAAGCAGGTGGTCCTGAGGTATGTAAAATAGATAGCTACATATGAGCCTACAATCTGCCAGAGAATGAACCAGCAAACATTTTTCCTCCAAATTCCTGCCTTGACTTCCCTCAGAGATGGATGGAAATCTGTCAGTGTCAGTTGAAAAACCCTTTCCTTCCCCAGTAACATTTGGTCAGAGCATTCTATCACAGCGACAGTAAGGAAACTGGAATGCCAGCTTTCTCAAGCAACTGTTGGTTCCATTTGGCTCAGTTCTGACAGAAGATATGTGGAAAATTTAGAAAAGGCTTTCCTAAGCCTTAAGAAAGAACACCAGAGATGCTTGAATTATCTCTGACATTCCAAGAGTGACCTCAAAGGCCATTTTCAGTTTCGAAACAGCCTGTCACTGAGTCAATAGGTAGGAAAGAGGTCTGAAGAATGCTCAAGAGCCCAAGTACTCATGTTTGGCAGACAAAGTAGAAATAAAATTATATTGCATTAAATTAGTGAGATGCTGAGTTGTGTTTGCTATTGCTACAGTCTTGTTTTCTTCTTTCTAATAATCTAAATATTTTTATTGAAGCAAAATTCAATGTGGTAGTACTTAAAATGTTTAATCATTTAAAAACAATATTTGAAATTTTAATATATTTATAAAACAAAATATCATCATATTCGCCCCTTATATCTACCTCTGACTCCCTCTGGATATCCCTCACCTTCTCCCTCCCAGTGTCATGTCACCTTCTTGTTTAAATAACCTAAAAAGTACCATTTTCACTGACTGTTTGTGCATGGGTTTAGGGTCTTTCACTGCAGCAGTGGCAATTTACCAGTGGCCATCCCCCTCCCAAGGAGAAGGAGTCTTCTTCTAACTGCAGCTGTTCATTGCCAGTGTTTCCTCTGTTAAAGGTTTGTCCTGATAATTGTCTTCTCTGTATCTGCTGGGATTTGGTTTGCTTGCTCTTTGCAGGTAACCACAGTGGCCATGAGTTCATAAATAGAGTAGCCATGTGTGTGCTGAAGACAGTGTTGCACAGTATCCTTTCACGTTCTCTGCTTATTTACATTCTTTCTGCTTCTTCTTCTGCTGTGTTTCCTGAGCCTTAGTGGTGGGTGGGCATAGGTTTGATGAAGGAATGACATAGATGTGCCATTTAGGGATGAGTCACTTATTCTTAGTAACATTTTCTTGTCACTTTGACTACTTATGAGTCTCTCACTTGACTGATACCCAGTGCAGAAAGAGGCTTCTCTGATTAAGATTGTGAGCTGCCCATGTATATTGATATAATCACAAATATTTGAAGTGCAATTTGACAACATGACCTTTAGCAAAATTATAGTACATTCTACCTTAGAGACAATAACATTCCTCTCACGTGCTTTTTGATCTGGTTTATAGCATGAAACCTGACTTCCTTCTCATTGGGCAATCCACAGATTCAATCAGAAAGAAGATGGTTTCTTTGTAACTATTTCATGTTACTATTAAATCTGCTGGGATTTAAATCTTCTTGCCTGGAACCTATAGTTTTCAGAGTTCAGCACTGTGAAAAGTTAGATATCAGAAATTGAATGATGATCATTCCTTTTTTATGACATGAAGACATTTAACAATTCTTGGATCTTTAGTTGCTTGGAAGCATAAAATAGTCCGAGAAGAGAACAGTTATAATAAAAGCCTGGTTGTGAGGTAATGAGTATTAATAACATTTGATATCTAATTTAAGAAAAATGTAATTTTGAAAATATTTATGAGCATAATAAAAAGAAATTTCATCCTTTGCAAAATTATATTTCAAACACTGAAGGGTGGAATTACAAAGACTTTGATAATAAATTCATGTAATTCTCATGTATTGGATAAACATGGAATAAAATAAAAAACTACAGCTAAATATAAATGTTTACTAAGATCCACAGTTGCATAAAGGACCCTGGATAAATATAATTTGAGGACGTTGTTCTTCTAATGTTGTACAGAAAACATCCTGGTAAGCACTGGCATAGTAATGTGAACAGGGAAATTTATTGCTGTTGATATTTAAATTAGGGAAAGAATTGTTGGTATGATTTCTGGTATTAGTTAAGACTGATATATAGATTAGAGCCTATGGATATTTTGACTTTTAAAGATCAGCACATTTTTTTTGTTGTTAAAAGGGGAGCCAAATGATGTTATTAGGAAACAGAGGTTTCTCAAAAAAATTTCCGTTTCCCAAATACAGTGTGTGAACAGGAGAGTCCATGAATGGTAGGTTCAAAAGAAAGAATAGCCTCTTGGAACTAGTGATTTAGGAAAGCATACATGAAAGAGAATTCCCCCCGAGGCAGGGAAATAACCAATCAAGGATCCTTTCAATCAAAAACACTTTCAAATTGCCTAAGTAGTGAGATTTGAGAATTTCACTCCACAGAAAATTTTTCTCCTAGCTCAGTCATTTCTGACTAGGTTTGCTTCATGTATGATTACCAGTGCCAGGTGGTGATAAAGACAATCTTCCATTTTAGTTAGGAGGACATTACACTAAATGTGGAGGGGGCAATCCAAGCCCATTATAGACCACTGCATATTCTTGATGATTCTGGTTTTGATCTTATGCAATGATGACAAACGATAGATTGAAAACAGGCTCATTTATATTGATTGGAACAGCAACCGGTTGGAGAGGCAATGTTTTCAGCACATTATTTATCATAATCTGGCCAGGAAAATGCAGTGGGAAGTGACTTAGGTAAGTTCCTTGCCAATATGTTAATACATATCACATGATCTAGCTCTTCACTAGATTGAGGCACCCTGAGTCCCATGTTAGGACTAGAAACTCAGTACACTCCCAATATTATTAGCATTTGCTATTCATTAGACAGAGGTTAGAGGCATACAGATATGCTCACAAATACCTACACACTTTGTCATAGTTTATCACAAGATGGAAATGTTCAATGTAGGTAATATTCCAACAGTCATTCCTAAAACAACAGCCAAAGGGAAAGTTTTTCTCTGTGAACTTTGAGTAACACCTTGCAACTTTTCTGGTATATGGTGACGTAGCGGTCACAGGCTCAAAGAAAGCATCAAGCAGAAAGTAACACAGGAGCTACAGAAAGGCATGACGTCTGGGCAGTAATGGCATTTTATGTATGGAACAGAAATAAATCACAAAGAACGTATTTTCAAGTGGGTCAAGTGCTTCCTTACACAGTGAAAGATTTAGTTCCGACACAAGGTAGGTCAGGACCCCAGGAGATTTTTTGGGCAAACTATTGTATAGATTCTGTGCCATTGAAAGAAAGAGAGTGGTTTTAAGGCCACCATCTTAAATACAGTAGCAGTTCATATGATGCTGGTGATTATTGGGGGCCCTGATTCAGTTGAGTTCAGCTGCAAGACTCAGCCATACCATGGAAGGAGAGAATCACTTCCCAGAGAAGATGTCTGCTGGTGACCAGATGAAGGCCATCCAGAGCTCTAGTCTCTGCTCCTGGTGGAAGTGGGAAGGTCTCCTGTTCCATATCCAGAACCTTACACCTTGTGGTCATTTAGGGAAATAGCTTATGGGGCTGTCATTTGGCTGTTACCTAAATAAGGAATACTGTCATGCAATATTCTTGTGCTTTTTCCTCTCCATTCAACATTGTATAGTCTCTTTCTGATGGCTCCTTTCTCTGCCATCATTTCTATCATTTAACTCCTTTAGCAGTTAATTCTTTAAATGTAGCAGGTAATGGTTCTTTAAAAATAGAATGAAAAAATACAAGACTAATATTAAAATAGGTTTCCTTTTCATTTTTCTGCAGATAAAAGAAAATTACTGTGTGTTTTTCAAAATTAAGGATATCAAACTCTTACAAAATCACATTTTGTCAGCTAACCGTAGATGGATGAGAAACATATGAATTTAGTTTCCATCAAAACACACACATTAAAAAACCCATATTAAATTTGTTTGGGAAAATTCTTTCTATATTTTGCCAATTTCAAATATTTGAAAATAATTTGAGTGCTTTTTAACATTCAGAAATCATAGGATTTTTCTTTTATGAATTAACCAAAGGGTGAAAAAAGGTTTTCTACAGAAATAGCTATCAAGCAAAAAATTCTGTCATTCTGATAGCCCCACGAATTAACTAAAATGTAGTTACCTGAAGAAAAAGTACATCATGTTCTGAAAACCAACTGAGCCCTTAGGAAACCTTTGGAAACCATTATCATACAAAGATATATTGCTCATTTTTGAATAAAAAAGAGGCCATTCTTACATGTTTTTAAAAAGATATCTTTCTTATTTTCAGTATGAGAATAAAGTGTACTGAATAATATTGGTTTGGTTGCACACAGTAATTAATTTTGACATTAGCCACTGTTAAATAGATTCCTCATGGGACTTGAAGTACAGACGAGCATAGTGAGGGATATACTAGGAGACATTATGAGAAATGCCGCTTCAACAGGCTCAAAGACTGAAGAAAAACACAGAATGAATCATATATTTGAGAAATCCAGTTCTTTGATTGATTTTTGTGATTTGGTGGCTCAGTTCCTGACTCTCACTCTGTGTGTGTGTGTGTGTGTGTGTGTGTGTTTATGGTATTGGCTCATTGGTATGTCACAGGTTGTGGTGAGAAGTGTTTGACTCTTGTGTCCCCATCATCATATCAGGGAATACAGAACATCTTTTAGTGCAGCTTTAGCAGGATCTTAAAGAAACTGGGACAGGGCCATATGTTGTATATATCTATCTACTTACCAGTCACTCAGCCCTGAGGAGCCCATGAGCTAGATGCCAAGGGAAAGGAGTATTGCAATGCAGGTGACATGCACTACGGTGAAGCACATTGATTTGTCAATAAAGGGAAGTGTATTTCCAAAAAATTACATGATTACTGGACAGACAATAAGATAGAGGTTTACAGGGAAGACTAATTTCCCTTTAATCATTTCCATCTATGATTATCTCCTAACATTATTGCTTTATGGGCTTCAACATATGATTTGTGCAGCAGATGCAGAAACAGATGATAACAGGTGACTGATAACAAATGTGTTCTGTGCTTCACTTCTCTGAATGATTCTGTGAGCAGAACAGAATTGGTTGAGGATCAGGAGACCATTCTTTGCATGTTTATAACCACTGCATTTCTCTTCACGTAGAGCAGAGACAACTATTCTCTAAACAACAATATTTTATAGGTTTTGAGCATTTTCCTGCACTTTGAAAATTACATCACAAGGAAATACTGGATCACAATCCATACTTCTAAAATGCAGACCATACTACCAAAACTATTGCTGTTATATACAGGTTAAGGAATTATAAGTTATAAAAATTTAGGTTATCTGAAAAATCAGTTACTTAAAGAAGAAGAAATCAAAGTGTATTCATTAACTTATGAATATGTCAATATTTTAAGTTCAGAGTATGTTTTGAGTATTCAAGTTTTCCTTTTATACCAAACAAGATGCTTATTACATTGAATTTGTAATCTTGCTCATTTCAAGAATTGTATTGATAAATATACATAAAATTTTCTAATCTTGCCTCTATATTCCAAAGAAGATAACATCAATGAGTTATGCAATACCAAAATTGTCTTAATTGGGTTTTCTATTGTGAGGAGAACATGCATGAACATGAACACTGTAACTCATACACAGAAAATATTTAATTGCGGTAGCTCAATTACAGTTGCTGGGATTTAGTCCATTATTGTCATGACAGAAAGCAAGGGAACATGCAACAGCCATGGTGATGGAGAATTAGCTGAGAATCTTACATCTAGACTCACAGGCAACAAGAATGGTCAGAGACATTGGGCATGTCTTGAGCATAAAAGAGACCTCAGAGCCTGCTTCTACAGTGACACTCTTCCTTCAACAAGACCACACCTACTCCAAAAAAAAAAAAAAAAAAAAAAAAACCACACCTCCTAATAATGTTAGTTTCTTTCCAGGCCATTTTCTTTCAAACTGCCACATTCCACTCCATGGCTCCCTAATGCTTGTAGCCATATCATAATGGAAAAATGTACTCAGTCCAACTTCAAAAGTCTCCATAGTTCATAACAGTCTCAAATGTATTTGAAAGGTTTTTCTGAGATTTATGCAATCTATTAACTAAAATTCCCTATAAAATCAAAATCAAAAAGCAGATCACATACATTACCCTTCCAAAATAGATGAATAGAAGGATAGTAAGAAAATACTAGACCAAAGAAAGACCAAAATCAGCTGTGTGAACTCCAAACTTTGCAGCCATGTCTGATGTCAAAATGCTCTCCAGATCTCCAGTTCCTTTCACAATTATTGACTGCAACATACTTTTTTCTCTTGAGGTGGTTCCACCTCCTATTAGTAACTTTACTCAGCAAATGTCCCATGGCTCTGGAATCTCCAAAATCTTGGCATATCCAAGGCAATCCAGGCTTCACCTTCACATGTTCATGGAACAGACTCTTTAGGCCTCATTTCAGGCACACTCCTGACACATGCCTGGCCTCAGTAGCTTTTCTTAGTTTCAGTGGAAGATTCTATTACTCCTTTCTTCGGCCTTTGAATCTAGAGTCAGACCACATGGTCAGTGTTGTCAAGTTCTGCTGTTTGCTGGGACTGGGACATAGCTCCCTTGTGCAATTACATCTTCAACAACATTCTTTTTTCATTGTTTCCTTCATTTCCTAAGCTTGGCAGTTCTGAAACTGGATCTATAGACCAGGCAGGCCTTGAACTCAGAGATCAATTTTCCTCTGACTCTGGAGTGCTGGGATTAAAGGTGTGTACCACCACATCAGGCCCTAAACTTTTCTTTAATTCCTTTCTACAAGTAGGAAACTTAGTTGGGTGGGATCTTGCCTGGAGGTAACCACTTCTTTTATTCTATTTCTTAATCTTTTCATCTTTATGTAACAGGGCTTAGCTCAATTCCATTTCCTGGTATTACTTTTCTCTTCAAATTATACATTTTATAATTTTCCTTGTTCAGCTTTCTCCTTTTCTTTATATTTCTTAATTAGAGTTAACACTAATAACCACACCAATGAGTCTACATTAGGATGTTTCTTCTGCCAACAGAATTAATCCAAATCTTTTCACTTTTGCCTCAGGCAGACTCTTTAGATAATAGCAGAAAACAGCCGCATTCTTCACCAAAATATAAGAACTGTCTCTAGGAAACATACTAAAGTTCTTTTCATCTGAAACCTCCTGAGTCAGGCTCCCATAGTTCAGATCTTCTATGATCCTATTACTATGGCCCATTAAGCATTCCATTGCTTTCCTAACCCAAGGTACCAACTCCAAATCCCTCCAAACAAAAACATGATTAGTCTATTACAACAATATCTAAGTCCCTGGTACCAACTTCTGTCTTAGGGTTTCTGTTGCTGTGGAGAGACACAATGACCACAGTAGCTTAAATAATGAAAAACATTAAATTGGGGTGCATTACACTTTTAGAGGTTTAGACCATTATTATCATGGTGGGACATGGTGGTGTGCAAGAGCCATGGTGTTAGAGGAACTGTCACACTGATCCTAGCTTAAGCATCGGAGACCTCAGAGACCACCCTCAAAGTGACATATTTCCTCCAGCAAGGCAATACCTATTCCAGCAAGGCCACCCCTCCTTAAAGTGTCATTCCCTTTGGAGGCCATTTTCTTTCAAACCACCACACCAATGGTCAACCCTAAGAACACACATACAAGTAATGTTATATAGACTGAATATGGTATATGTACAAACCACACACACACACACACACACATACACACACACACACACATTTATTTGTATACATATAATTACAGGAAAAGAGACCACGGGTTTTAAAGAGGGTAACAAGTTTGGAACACGAAATGGGGGGCGGGTATGATGTGATTATATAAGAATCTGAAAAATAAAATCATTATTTAAAAAGTCAAATTGAATTCATTAATAAATTTCACTACAAATTAAGTTTTCAGTTTGTTTGCAGCCTCTCCATAATTTTAATTTAAAAGGTATCATTTCTTTCATATAAAAATAATCTATGTCATTTAAAAATACTTAGACTTTGTCAACTTGAATTATATCTGTTTATTATTTGCTGGGAGCCGATTGAGTGGCTGCCATTACAAGATGGCGCTTGGCCCCGGCCTCACTTGCTGGACAGCTCCATATTAGGCAATGCAGTGGAACCGTGCCTCTCGTATGTGCAGTGACGATGATGTGCTTAGGGCCAATCCCGTGGCCAGGAGCATCAGCAGGCGCTCATAGGCCAATCCAGGCATAACTCGTTCCCTTACCCCCTATATAAGCAGCTGCCGTTTGGCACTCGGGGCCCCTTGCTTCCGCTCTCCCTTCAACCAAGAGGCTCCAATAAAGCGTGATTTGGGAAGAATCCTCGTCTGGTGGTCGTCCTTTCCTGCTGGTCAGGGAGTTCGCCACAATTATTTAATATTTTGTCCACTGAGATCATATTATATTTCTTTCTTAGCAAACCTTGGTCATCAGTTCCTTTGCTATTGCTTTCTAAGTCAGACACACTATTCTTCTTTTCATCTGAATTGCTCTCATCCTATCAGGAAATGTTTTAGTTTATAAATTACTCAGGAAATACTGTATCTAAAATGGTATGCCATTATAATAATTGTAGTCTTCAGTTCATTAATGTCACCTATGCTTCATGAAAATCTCACTAGTAGAAGTACATCATTTGACATGTCAGTACTATTCACTAGCATTATATTCACTATTATAGTGTAGCATGTAGATACACAATAAGGCATGTAAGAACAGATAAAGAGCTATCTAGTCCTTTCCCAGAACCATTGTGTAATAAGCATTATTGCCAATGTTCTACCTATATGAATATATTCATTCTCCAAGGAGATGAGCATTATTATCATCTGTATTGTATGATGAAAAATGGAGTACATGTGCCGGGTGGTGGTGGTGCACGCCTTTAATCCCAGCACTCGGGAGGCAGAGGTAAGCGGATCTCTGGGAGTTTGAAGCCAGCCTGGTCTCCAAGAAGCTAGTTCCGGGACGGGCACCAAAACTACATAGAAACCCTGTCTCGAAAAACCAAAAAAAAAAAAAAAAAAAAAAATGGAGTACATGTTTAGGAAATGACCTAAAGTCACACAGCAGAGTAAAATCCCATCATTTTCTTTACTATGCTCTATCTGCTTAAATTATTTTGGACATGCGTTTTAAGAGTGCTTAACTCACTGGAATTAAACTAAATTTTAAAGTAGCCTTTATTATTTATTTTTAATGCTAAGAAATTAAGTGATATAACTTTCAAATAAAATTGCAAATCACAATAATTTTGGTTTACAGTGAATAATAAGTCTTTTTGAAATTAAGAATACAATAGAACAAAATTCATTGTTAAGTATTGTAACAAATCTACACATCAGTTCTTTATGAGACTTAGAGCTGGAGTGACATCATTTGGTTAAGTACCAAACATAGTTTCCCTTCTGCTGTTTTTGAGCATAAAGTTTACTTACGGACACTGTGTTGCTTAATGCTAATCAGCAGTTTTCTTGGTACTGGAAGATTGGTACAATACAATTCTAAATAGGTCTGTGAGGTGTGTCTGGAGATGACTGGTATGTGGAAAAGTAACTGAAGAATGCCAGCTAAAAATGGGCCATGCTGCAACCTAATAAGTTGTGCTTTGAATGGAATAAACTGAGAAGAAAAAAAAGCTATTAGCATAGCTTCGTGGCTGCCATGATGTTGGCAGCTTTCATGCAGCGTTCTATTCCTCCATGTCTCTTCACTTCCATAGGATTAATGTAAGTGGAACCAGTTGAACCTGGACCAAACAAGCAAACAAACAAGAAGAATAATGAAAAAATAAAATAAACATTTAGAAAATTTAAGCAAAACTAGATTGTTTTCCATTAAATTATTTTTCATAGAAGTATAAAATTTAAAGTAATATATTGTGCTAGACTGTGTAGCAATTCCTTCTAAGGAAATAGAACAATTATGTCTGAATTTTTATCACTCTTTCCTCTTACCTTTCATATTTATATTTGTATAGGATTTATCCTCAATACTACCTAAAGTAATAAAAAATTTCTAAGCAGTTATTGAAGTGCTCGATTCCAAGCAATGTGAAGTGTGCTGTTGCCTCAAATCCATTTGAAATTTGTCTCTTTTCCTTGTAAGCACTTTTTTTCTTCCACCCTCAACCCTCATTTGTTTCAGTCTCAGTCTGTACACATCCAAGTTGATTTCTGATCTTTATTTGAGTCTGTTTACATTCTGGGCAATCGTTGTTGACACTTGTGTGGTCCTTTGCATATCAGTATATAATCACAATCATACACACATACACACACACACACACACACACCTAAGCAAGGACAAAGTGTGAGTGCCAACCTCCCTTGATCAAACATCCCTTTTCAGCTCATCCATCAATAGCTGCCAGCTAGTCTCCCTGCCCTTTATGTATTTCAGCCAGATTCTAACATCAATTGACCTTGCATTCCATTTGTAAAAAAAAAAAAAATGCTACTCCAGAGGACTGAGTGGTTCTTTTGAATTTTTCTCACTAGGCTTTGGGTAAGGGAGAGATGAGATTATCTTTTCTGTGTTCCTCTCTTTAATCATCTTAAGAATGGGATTTCTTCTTTCAAATTCAAACGTTTTTGGATAAAAAATGTGGGTAAAATCATCATCCAGCATGACCTTTTTATTGTACTGAAAATTCTTCAACATTTAGAAAGCTCTTTAAAAATATTTATTTATTCAGTATGTGTGACTGTGTGTGTGTGTGTGTGTGTGTGTGTGTGCACATGTGTGTGTACGGACATGCTCACATGCACATGTTTGGAGGTCTGAAAAAAAATCACAGGAGTTGGTTCTCTCTTTCTACTATAACACTTCCACAGTTTGAACTCAGGCAGTCAGGTTTGACAATGTGTACCTTTACAAAATGTCTATCTTCTGGCCTGAAAATTCTAGGTTCTTGATAGTTCAGCAAGATATTCAGTAGATATTCAGTATCATTTTATTTCAATATAATTTTTCATAGCCAAAATCTCTGAAAATCTGCTCAGAGTGGGGATTTAAGTTAGATCCTAAATATGTCATACTATTATGATACATGACCTTCTGACTGATCAGCCTATCTCATCTCAGGGTAAGTACAGCGCTCAAGGGATTCTTCTTGAGAAAAAAATAGCTTGATCAGGGGTTATACCACATATAACTATTTTTGTCTTATAGAATATTATAATATTCTCTCTATATATAATAATCTATTATATAATATATATATATAATAAGCACAACAATTATAGTATTAATTAGTTTCAAAGTGAGTTCATTGAACCTGCTTATAATGATGAGAAAGATTTGGGTTAAAACCCAATGTTTTCTAAATGTAACCATAATAGTACAGACACTGAGAGAAAAAAAATTAATAAATGGGACCCCCTGAAACTGAAAAGATTCTGTAAAACAAAGGACAAGACAAAACAGCAGCCTACAGAATGAGAAGAGATCTTTACCAACCCCACATCAGACAGAGGACTTATCACCAAAATATATAAAGAACTCAAGAAATTGGTTGTTGTAATAAGAGCGGCAGGGCTGCTTCCCACCGCCACCCAGCTAGCTTTAGATCTTTCCTGGTAAGCCAGCTCATGGTGCTACACAAAATATTAAAAATGGGTTAGATCAGTATGTAAGAGCTAGCCAGTAAGAGGCTGGAGCTAATGGGCCAGGCAGTGATTAAAAAAATACAGTTTCCGTATAATTATTTTGGGACATAAGCTAGCCATGCGGGCGGCTGGGTGCCGGGGACGCAGCCCTGCCGCTCATATTACAACAATTGGTTATGAAAAGAACAAATAATCCAATAAAAAATGAAGTACAGACCTAAACAGAGAACGCTTAAGAGAGGAATATAAAATGGCTGAAAAGACACTTAAGGAAATGGTGTAGGAGTTCCTTCTGTTTGTGTGTTGCTGTCATTGGTTAATGAGTAAAGAAATTGCCTTGGCCTAGTTGATAGGGTAGGACTTAGGTAGGCAGAGAAAGCAGAACTGAATGCTGGGAGAAAGAAGGGCAGAGTCAAGAGAAGCCATGGATCCTCTGCCTGAGACGGATGCCAGTTAGAATCTCCAGTAAACCACTGACACATGGTGATACACAGATTAATAGAAATTAGTTAGATCAAGATGTGAGAGCCAAAAAGAGACTAGAGCAAACAGGCCAAGCAGTGTTTTAATTAATACAATTTCTATGTGATTATTTCAGGGCTAAACTAGCTGGGCGGCTGGGACAAACAAGGGCCTCTCTCTACAACAAGGAAATGCTCAACATCCTTAGTCATCAGAGAAATGCAAATCAAAACAACTCTGAGATTCCATTTTACACCTGTAAGAATGACCAAGAAGGACCCCTCTCTACAATAACGAAATGCTCAACATCCTTAGTCATCAGAGAAATGCAAATCAAAACAACTCTGAGATTCCATTTTACACCTGTAAGAATGGCCAAGATCAAAAACACCGATGACAACTTATGCTGGAGAGGTTGTGGGGTAAAGGGAACACTCATACATTATGGTGGGAGTGCAAACTGGTACAGCCCCTTTGGATATCAGTATGATGATTTCTCAGAAAATTAGGAAAAAAATTTCCTTAAGACCCAGAAATACCACTTTGGGGTATATATCCAAAGGATGCTCAATTGTACCACAAGGACATGCACTCAACGATGTTCATAGCAGCATTATTTGTCATAGCCAGAACCTGGAAACAACCTAAATGCCCCTCGACTGAAGAATGGATAAGGAAAATGTGGTACATTTACACAATGGAGTACTACACAGCAGAAAAAAATGATGACATCTTGAAATTTGCAGGCAAACAAATGGGTCTAGAAAACATCATATCAAAAGAGGTAACCCAGACCCAGAAAGACAAATATCATATGCACTCACCCATAAGTTACTTTTAGACATGAATCAAAGAAAACCAGGCTACAAATCACAATTCCATAGTAAATAGATAACAATGAGGACCCCAAGAGAGTCATGCATGGATCTAATGTACATGAGAAGTAGAAAAATACAACATCTCCTGAGTAAGTTGGGTGCATGTGGACCATGGGAGAGGGTTGAAGGCAAGGGGAGATAGAGGAGAACAGGCTAAAATATTGAGACTTGCTTGGTGTTGAATGTTAATATGTGTTGGTTCTTTTTAGCTATGTGGCTCTAAACTCTTAACCTTTCTTATCAGTCACAATAAATTGAGTTTAATTTTGTCCTTAATGTTTTCCCAGAAAATGCTTGTTTCACAACTGAAAGAAAGACGTGACAAGTTACTCGTGATGTAAAGGACAGCACCATCTTTCACTTATTTTCCCTGAAATAGAGACAGAAGGTCATTAGCTGATATTTCATAAACATACACTTGTGTTCAGGATGCTCAGCATTAAGATAAGACACTGCTTATCCAGAAGAAGGTCCTATTTATATTTTTGCTCACAGTCAATTCTGCTTCATTTTATGTTTAAATATGGACCAGAAACAAGGTAACATGAATTGAAACAATTAAGAAATGTATAAAATATAATTGAAATATATGTGGAATATTTTATTTTTAAATTTAATATCCCGTGACTTTAGTTTTGGGGATTGTTTTTCTAAATGATTCCATTGCAAAAAAAAGCTTCCACCAGAACTGAGAAGAATTATTTGATACCAGAAATTGCGCTCTTGTACTCCTCACTGATGTGCATCTTACTTTCAGATGTGCATGTTGTCCACATACGCAAAACAGCTCCAGCAAAGAACTATGCCAGGAATTTGGGAACCAAATAAATCATCTAGTCTTTGGTACTTTTAACAACTCATTAAAGCAAGCTGTGACAATGATCGCAGGTTCCCCTTTGCATCTCTATTACTCTTCACCTTCATCAGTCAAGAGAACACTACAGGACCATGATCACCATCTCACAATTAACATTTTTGACATATCTGGGATGGTGATTTTTTACATTTTTAATCCCCAAATGCTTGGTGTTATGAAATGCAAGTTTAGCTGTTTTGGAACTCTATATTTTGAGAACATTTTAATCATGATAGCATGTAAGCAAATCACATATATTAAAGATATCAAACGTAGGACTCACCTCTTATGGAGACAGTGATTAAAAATAGATTAGTCCATCTGTGATACATTTAATAAATTATTTGAAGGTGGCATACATTAGGAACAAAAATATTAATCTCATGTTCTATGTTTTATGGTGTTTTGGGGGTTAAAATAGCTAAAATTTCACAGGTTAAATTTCTCCTTTGTAAAATGGAGACTATAGTTACTCTTCTCTTTGTGATGCTACAACATTACATGCTATGTATGACATGGCAGAAAGCTGTCAGTCAAAAGGTGCTATAGAAACTATTAGAGGGCAAAAGAATGCAATGGTTTTATGTAGAGGTGAACTGCGTGCACTGCAATAACAAACTGGTGGGCCAAACGAATCTATTCATATAATAGTGGTGTGGCTACTATAGTGAAAGTGATTCTTTGCGATTGGATTTGAAGTCTGTTTCCATGAGAGAATTTTATGTCTGGTACAGCAATGCAGAGTTAAAGGCTTATGACTGGGGAGACCATCAACTCTAGGATATAACCTGCTCCAGATATTTTGTTTAATTGTGGCTGCAAATAGGTCATTGTCCAATATCTGGGATAGTGATCTTCTGTGTTCTGAGGGGTTTAGATATCCAGACCTCTCCTACTCTGGCATACTCAGTATACCCAGAGTGAATTCTTGAATACACAGACTCTTCTTACTTTAAGAAGACCTACAGAAGATCAATCTAATCAGAACCCAAGCTTCTTAGTACTGAGAAGCTGATGTTATTGACATCAGGAGTTATTGGCAGTTGACACTTGCCTGGGAAAGGAAGAATCAGCCTTTTTTTGAGAATATGAGCTGGTAGACTTTCCATGCTTTCATGGATGGTGTCACATCCATTCACATACAGGCAATCTAACTGAACTTATGTTATTAAAAATAACCAGACTTGTGAAGCTGATGGAATATGGAGAGAATTGGAGGAGGGGCTAAAGAAGGAATAATGTGATTATATTTAATGTTATATACTTAGGGAAAATTTAAAAATGAAGACATTTTAAAATGAAAATGTAAGCTAATCTCAGAATTCAAAAACCTGTTCTGTCTTTCTTTCTTTCTTTCTTTCTTTCTTTCTTTCTTTCTTTCTTTCTTTCTTTCTTTCTTCTTTCTTTCTTTCTCCCTCTCTTTCTTTCTTTCTTCCTTCCTTCTTTCTTTCTTTCTTTCTTTGTTTCTTTTTTCTTACTTTTTTGTTTGTATTTATTCTAAAAAAATAAATTTTGTTTTAGTTAAGGTAAAATAGGATTAGAGTTATGGGAAAGTGGTCTTCTACCTGAAAAGATTTGTGGCTTGTGACTGGCCAGTAGCCAGGTAGGAAGTATAGGTGGGGTAACTAGGCAGGAAGTATAGGCAGGACAACTAGAACCAAAGAATTCTGAGAAGAGGAGAGGTTGAGTCTGCAGTCATTACCCAGATACAGAGGAAGCAAGATGAGAATGCCTCTCTGATAAAAGGTACCAAGCCACATGGCTAACACAGACAAAAATTATGGATTAATATGTAAGAGTTAATTAATAAGAAACCTGAGCTAATAAGCCAACCAGTTTATAATTAATATAGATCTTTGTGTATTTCCTTTGGACTGAACGGTTGTGGGACCAGGTGGGACAGAAACCTTTATCAACAGAGTTACTTCATAGGTCTTTATTATTCTATCATTCTGTAACTCTTTAAATGATACCCTACTGTTTTCTTGTTTGTTGTTAATTTCTCAAGACATAGTAGATGGGCTATCCTGGAACTCACTCTGTTGATCAAGCTGGTCTCTGACTCAGAGTCCCATCTGCTTCTGCCTCTGGAGTATTGGGATTAAAGTCCTGTGACAATACCATCTGACCATTTATTTTATTTCTGATACCCTACATTTTAAGGGAACTAAAAAGGGGATTGGCTCATTTAAGTTATAGGAGAGTGGTGAATGGATAATATATAGAAAAATACTCAATAACCTTAATGAATTTCAATGAATATTGAAAGATTTTGAGTCTGGAAGAAATGTACTCTATGTTAAACTCGGTGTTGTTATAGTTTTATTCATGAGAATTAGTCTTAGAACATGGCCAGATCTGTGTGTCTTTGTTACTCTCAATTTGTTATAGGAGAGTTAAAGTAGTTTACTGACAAATGTATTGATAAAATTTCTGGACATGTGATTGCAGTTTAGCTTTACCATTTGGTATTTATGGTGCATGGAAGCAAAAATTTCTGTAAAAAGTATTGAACTTTTCTATATATTCTTCTCCACCTAGACAAACTTTAGAAAATTGGAAATAAAATTCAGTATACAATATTTTAAAGGGTGTTGTTTTACGTATTTATTATCCCAACACTTTATAAACCTAAGATATTCAATACACAAATCTCAATACTCTGGTCAGAATATCTATTCTCCTTAGAAATTAATATTGGTAAAACCATATTTCCAATCTAATGGTGATGTATGGATTTTCCTGGAAGGATATTAACAAATGTATATCCAGACTACAAAGGGAACCAATGACAAATCAATAAAGGGATTCTACCACAGCCCAGGACTGTAAATGAGTGGGGTTATTTGAGGGTTTTTTATAGAACCACCGAAGATAAGTTAATTAGAGGAGTGTGAGTGACACAAAGGCAGCTGAATCAACAAAAAACCCACCTAAGCCTGAGTGATGAATCTTGAAAGTTATATTCTAGAGCCCCCTGTAGAACCTGAAATCACTTTGACTCATCTGGGAATCTCTTCTCCCTAGTAGGTTTTATTTCTAAATAGGTGCTGCAGGAAACTTGAAAGGTTAAGTGACTTTTTGAACTTTTTAAGTTTTGATTCTTTCTGAAATTATCCTTCTCTTTTTTCTGAAGGGAACATTTCAGTTTTGAGAAAAGTACTTATGACAGATGATTGAGGAGAACTTCTAGTAAGGTGATTAGGCCACACAGATTGAAGTTTTGTGAATGGGACCAAAATCCTTGCAGAAGAGAGCTTAGAAAACACTCTTGATTTCTCCGTGGTGAAAATGAAGTCAGATGAAATGCCCGGGAATCTCGAAGTGAGCTGTGTTTAGACACTGAATCCTTTGGCATTTGATTTTGGATTCTCATCTTCCATAACTGTGATAAGTAAGTTTCTTTTCTCTCAAAGCTACCCAGTCAGTGGTATTCTCTTACATTTTCCCAAGAAGACTAAGAAATACAACCCTGAGTTTCCATTGCTTCTAACTTCTAAATTATTCTGTCATATTAAAGGTCTGGCTTGTATTCAAATTAGTATTCCTAAGAAAAGTAATTTGATATTGTTTTCTAAATGATTCTAAAATCTTTGACCTATGGTATTGATTTCATTGGACATGCTTAAATGAGTTCTTATTGGGGTGGATTTATCTAAAAATACTCAATGATATGAATTAAAATATTTCTCTTTCCATGATAGTAATCAAGGAAAAACATGAGATATTTTCAATCCATGATTTTAAAAGATACTGGAATAGCTATCATCTTTATTGAAAGCAATAAGTCTATTTGGCAACTGAAACATTCAGATAAAACCACTTTTCTTTATTTAGAAAATAATTTTTCCAATTTTTCATTCCCCTAAATATGGTAGAGATCCTAGAAACTGATAAAAAAAATCCAAGAGTAAAATCAGTGTAATGCTTGGAATGATGCTGCGGTTCCAAACTGATATGTGTATCAGTTATCTATATTCATGCAATGTCTTTAAA
Organism: Chionomys nivalis; assembly: GCF_950005125.1. Lineage (NCBI taxonomy): Eukaryota > Metazoa > Chordata > Mammalia > Rodentia > Cricetidae > Chionomys > Chionomys nivalis. Next base: position 11,793,654 of record NC_080088.1, read on the forward strand.
TGTAAGTCATAAAATCATTGGGAAATAAAAATGGTTAAAATAGAATTAATAAGTTGAATGAATCTAAGTCACCTACTATAATTCACTACATTAATAAAACCAAAAGAGTCAGTATTACTGTATTAATATATTTGGGACCAGAAAGATAGCTTTGTCAATAATGAGCTTGCTGTATGTGTTAGTTAGGGTTTCTATTTCTGTGAAGAGACACCATGACCACAGCAACACTTATGAAGTAAAACAATTTGGGTTTGCTTAAAGGTTCAGAGTTTCAGTCCATTATCTTTCTGGCAGCATGCAGGGCGTCATGGTTCTGGGGAAGGAGCTAAGAGTTCTACATGTTGAACTACAGACAACAGAAAGTGAACTGTAACCACTGAGCATAGCTTGAGCATAGGAGACCACAAAACTCACCTCCACAGTGACACACTTCCTCCAACAAGGACAAACTTATTCCAATAAGATCATACCTCCTAATAGTGCCACTCCCTAAGGGAACCATTTTCTTTCAAATCAACACACTATATGTATAAGGACCTTTATATTCTTCCCAAAACCTCTATAAAAGGAAAAGGCATGATGATACATCCCTCTAATTTCAGGACTTGGGAAATAGAGACAGGAGGATCCTTGGGGCTATGTAGCCAGCAGTTTTATCTGTGCTTTTCAGGTCAAAACAGTATGATGGCTTCCTGGGGAAGGAATCTTGAGGTTGGCTTTTAGCTACTAGGTGTACATGTAACAATACAAATAAATATTGTGCATGTGTACACACACATACATGTACAGGCACAGTGCACACATTAATTTATACACAAAGATACAGCTTTGCTGGTGAGTTTTTTATTGCCCCCAGTGGCAACTAAAAAGATGATTGATAATTGTGTCAGTTCCTGTTTACAATCTGACTCTTATAAAAATTTTATGACAATTCTTATATCAGGCCAAAAAATATTTCTGTTGAACAAATCATTCTGTTTTGGAGTAACACCAAAGAACAGTTAATTAAAATGGTGATAAAATTGGCCAAAACACCTAACCTCAAGAATCTTACTGTTTATACATTTTTTGTCTAAATTAAATTCTCCTGTTAGTTTACCTGTCTTTAATTCAGTTGATTAATTATTTCTCAATATTACTTACAGCCTTGTGATTTTGCTGTAAGAACATGGTGTGTGCTCACAACACAAATTTACACAATGACTCTCTTGGTCACATTTTCTGACTCTTAAAAAACAGAGATCGCAAGGCATGAGCTTTCCACACAGGAAACATGATTTGTATCTGAAAATATTTTTCAGTTTCTGATTAGCTCCAGCAAAGCTGCTAAGTAGGGTTTGAAGAGCAACTAAAGAGTAACATTTACCAGTGAGTTCATGTACAAATTTACCACTGTATAAAGAATGTGAGTTCATGGAAGCCACGATACACTCAGGAATCTTACCAGGCTTTCTTTAGTTAAATAACCCATCTCTGCTAATAGTGAGTAAAACACCAGAAATGAATACTTATTGACTGTGAGAATTTCATGAATGAACTTTACTGCCAGAATATTCTATAGATTACTTGGTATATCTTGATTAGTGACTGATGAGCAAGTGGTTTCATTTAAAGGCTGTGATTCATCAATGTCAGTTACTCAGTTTAACCATATACAAGAAATCATATAACTTTGCTTTATCCTCATCTCCTAATGGAAACTAATATCAAATCCTATATCAAAATTTGAGTTGAAGAGTAAAAAAAGAAAGGTAAGCAAACAAAAAAAATAACCCTGGAAGTAAATTTCTGATTAATAGAGTGTTATCGAAACGGTATAGGTAGAGGTGGATATTAGTTCCTCTGCTGTTTCAGTTCTATGCTGTGTGTGTATGTGTGCACAAATAATACATGTGTTTGTGTGTTTGCATGCATGTGTGTGTATGTGATGTATGTGTGCATATTGTTTTGTGTGTGCATTTGCACATGTGTATTTTTTGTGTGAATGCATGAATGTGTGTTTCTGCATGTGGGTGTGTATGTGTGTATGCATGTAGGCATGTACATATATTGCACGTGTGCAATCACAGGTCAATCATCACTCTCTACCATGCTTGGAGACAGGGTCTATTTGTTTGTTTATTTGATTGTATGCCAGGCTAGTGGCCTCTGAGCTACTTTTGAAGTTCTACTATCTCCACCTCCCAGGTACTCAGGGTAGAAGACTTGGAATTATACTTTTGGGATTTTTATATGGATTCTGAAGATTCAAACTCAGTGTCTTGAACAAGCTGTGAATCTCTGAAATCACTGCCATAAGAGTAGTATTTGTCTATGGTTACAAACATGCAAATTTATGATGTGGGATTCCCTTCTGTATACTGTGAATATATTAATTACCATTGATTAAAGAAGCTGTTTTGATCTGTGGCAGGGGAGATTAGAGGTAGGTGGGAAAACTAAATTGAATACTGGGAAAACAAAGATGGAGTCAGGGAGGTTCCGTGTAGCCACTAAACGAGACAGACACCCCTGAACCTTGCCAGTAAACCACAAGCTTGTGGTAACATAAAATAATGGAAATTGGCTAATTTAAGATATAACAGTTAGCTAATAATATGCTTAAGTGATTGGTCAAGCAGTCTTGCAATTAATATAGTTTCTGTGTGATTTTTTGGGTTTGGGAGGCTGGGAAATGAACAAACATACAGTCTTCATCTACAGATTTAGACTTCACTTTAGTGTCATGAAAATTTGACTAAACAATAGAAATGAGGTACATCTTAAGGTCTTTGACCTCCTCAGTGAAGGGGATTTGAGTTAAGCTTAAAGTACCAAGTAAAGTTGATATAAATATTTAGTTAGAATTAATTAGAGTGTGTGTCATATATGATGGTACATACCTTTAATTTCAGCACTCTGGGGGAAGAGACAAGATGATCCCTGAGTTTGAGGCCACCCTGGTCTACAGAATGCATTCCCAATCAACTAGGACTACACAGAGAAACTTGCTCCAAAAAGCAAGCAAAGCAAAACAAAATTAAAGTTAGGTAGACTTATTAATTTTAAAAAGGTTCAACCTTATGTAGTAATAATTAACAATATCTGCATTTCTTTGAATTATTTGAGAGCTAAATAAAATCTGTAAAAGATTAAGATATATACTGAATTTGTTTTAATTAAACTCAAATTTTATTAGTTTTTAAAATTGTTTGGAAATTTCATGCTTGTAGATGATGTGATTTGATCAAACCCACACCCTTTCCCTCCTTTCTCATTCATCTCCTAAGCATGAACATTCTTTCCTCCTGGCTTCACATGATTCCAAGTTTAAAGAGTTTTCTCTTAGTGTTCCCTCTATGTGCATGGGTGTTAGGACATCTCCTGAAGCATGGGTAGTCTCCCAGGAGCCATATTGATTAGAAAAACTTACTCACCTTCCCCTGCTGCTATTTATTGCTGATATACCTCAGATAAATGGGTGACTTCATAAGTTCTCCCTTGTCTATGCTAAGGTTTTATATGACTTGAATTTATGCAGTCTTGCCTTGCAATCACAGCCACTGCAATTTTATGTGTGCAACATCCCTGTCAAGCTCAGCAAATACTGTTTTGCTGTGGGACAATGATCTTGTACCCGGTAAAGATTTATCAGTTGTAATTTAATAAAACTCTGATTGGCCAGTAGCCGGGCAGAAAGTGTAGGCTGGGTGACCAGGCAGGAAGCAGAGGAGGGTCAATGAGAACAGGAGAATTCTGGGACGAGGAAAGAGTCAGTTTGCAACACTGTTTCTTTGCCAATGCCCACTACTTCGGTCTCTTAAAATCTTTCTTGCCCCCTCCTGACTGTGGTTTTTGAGCCTTATGGTTCAGAAATGTGATACAGATGTCCTGCTTAGAGCTGAGCACTTCACAGCCTGCTGTTCTATGAACATTAATTGGTTTTGGAAATCTGTACTAATTGCCACCCACTACACAAGGAAATTTCTCTAATTAGGGTAGAGAGACACATTAATTTGTGGGTATAAAGAAACTAACTTAGGGGTACTTCAATACTATATCTATCTAACAAAATAATAGTATTGGTTTCTCCCCTATGTTATATGATATAGGCTATCAAAAGGTTTTGTCCCAGGTAACAGTATCAGGCATAAGTTCCATCAGAAAGCAATTCATTATACTCATGACGTTTATGCTACTATTGCACCATGGAACATATTTTGCAGCAAACAGGGAATATAGTTCAGTTAAACAATTTATTACTTTTCTCTCCTTGTAGTGTAAAAATAACTTTGCAGCTGTAAGAAATTTAGAAATAGGAATGGGTTATCTAAAATTATCTTAATATGGAAATATCCTTAATGTTTTATTCGAATATATGCTAATTGAAAATTATTTGAGTAACACAAATTCCATAATTTATTGCATTTATTTTACTGATAAACTCTAGTATAAACTAGAAATAAAATCTCAGATTTGTGTATATAAATAATCGTAGTTCACTGATATAGACACACATACACGGTATGTTAAGATTTTTCATTTTAGGAATAAAACTATCCTTGCTATTAGAATGTTCATAAGATCATATTTCGTTAGTGTACCATAATTTGTTTTGCCCATTATTACTGAGTTTCTTTCCCATTTGTCAAAAAATTCTTAGAAGCTCACTAAGTTCTCATGAATGACATCACTTTGCAAATGCAAATGTGTCACTCACAGTTTCACATTGTTCCCTAGAGAAATTGGTCTATAGTCAGCATATTTTAACAGTTTGAAAATTTACATTTCTCTTTTGATCTTCCACTTTTAGACTTTTATGCTAATTAATAGTTAATTTTGTGTGTTTATATATAATATAACTTATAAACATTTTCAAAACTGTCTTGAATTTTAGATTTTATCTTTTAATAAATTGGAATATGAACACATTTTAATATACATTCATAAAGCTAATACTTTCAAGTATCCACCATGGCTCATAATTTAAAGTTCGTCTTATGCTCAAATCTAATACTTTCTTTATGGCTTCTGTCCCTGATATATTTAAAAAAATATTTTTGCTAACTAAACTCTACAAATAAATTTAGTCTTTAATCTATTAAAAAATGTTTATTGATCTGAGATGAACCATGAATTTTGTGTTTTATTTGAACGAAGTGGCTTTTAAGAGCATTGGAGTAGTATTAATTACATTTATTTTGTCATTTAAATTATCTTTTCTTTGTCAGTCCCTTGAAGCAATATATTATGCTTTTCATTATAAATTTTATTGCATCTCCTTATTAGAAGAGACTGAATTTTACAAATATTCTATATCTAGAAATAAAAACAAAGAACTATATGTACTAAGAAATTCTATAATTGCTATTTTTGGCTTGTGCACTTCTAAGTTTATGTCTATACCTTTGGGTTTATTATAAGTAAAAATGGAAATCAAGTTACTTCTTCTTTGATCCCTTGCTTACCCTCTCAGTTCACGTTTGTTTGCAGATTCTTTCTCTCACTAGAGCAAGAAGTTATCTTGCCGGGTTGTTGCTACCCTATAACAAGCTGCTTTTCTCTCCAGTTTCAAATATATGGTCTCTTTTTCTTTTTGTAGCATTTTATGTCCACTGCTTTAGGCTTATGAACAATCTACTTAAACTCATTAGGAGTTTTTCAGATACTCTGTGTCATCACCAGCTAAGCCACCAGTAGCAGAGTTGTTAAGTTCTCCTTAAGGAAGGTGCTTCTGAGGCAACCAATGAATATTCCAACATATCATGAAGCATTCTTTCAGATTCTATTCCTGTCCACCCCAACACACGTGAATACTTTTGTGGTATTTTTTTAGATCAGTTTCTCATGTTTAGATATTATTATCTATTAGCTTCCTTCATTTTGCCATAGCAAATGATCAAATACTCACTTAGTGGATTGAAAAGCAACACAAAAATCTACTATTCTTTACTCAACCACACGCTTTTCTTTGCAGTATCCTTCAAAGAGGTGGAGAATACTCAAAGTAATTTCTCAGAATTTACACTCTTCACAGACTAGACAACCCTGACTGCCCCTCTGTGGTGTTACTATTTATCCCCATAATATATGTCAAGCTATCTTAAGAAAACATTTAGCTTTCTGCAGACAGGAAATTCTGGCACTCCTAATGTGTCTCCTATTGTTTTTACATGGTAGGAACTCTGACTCCCTTTGTGAGTGATAATGTACAATGTGACATGTAAGTGGATATTTAATCAAGGGAGGTTTGCATTTGGAGTGATACTTTTTTTTTACTTATTTTTTTCATTGACTTTTATTGAGCCCTACGTTTTTCTCTGTTCCGCTGCCTGTCCCTCCCCTCCCATTAAACCCTCTCCCAAGGTCCCCATGTTCCCAATTTACTCAGAAGATCTTATCTTTTTCTACTTCCTATGTAGATAAGATCTATATATGTCTCTCTTAGGGCCCTCATTGTTGTCTAGGTTCTCTGGGATTGTGATTTGTGGGCTGGTTTTCTTTGCTTTATGTATAAAACCATTTATGAGTGAATACATGTGATAATTATTTTTCTGTGTCTGGGTTACCTCATTCAAAATGATGTTTTCTAGCTCCATCCATTTTCCTACAAAATTCAAGATGTCGTGATACTTTCAGAAAACCAACATAGTTTATTCTCATTTAGATACTTCTGCTTGCTATGTATGGTAACTTTCTTAATTACATGTAAATATGGTACTATTATTACCTGTATGGTATGTATAGTATTGTGATCACTGAGACATTTTACTACAATGAAAGATCATAATTCATTTAATGGCTTCTTATTTAAAGTCTTTATATTTTTGAAGTGGTTTTTAAAATGAAAATTATTTATCTAGCATATCTTAGGTCTAGATATAAAGAACAATCCCAAACTGTAGAAAAAGTTTGCACTATCGAAGAGTAAATGATAAGTAAATGATTAACAACCTAGTTTTAGAGACTTTGTTATCACTTTAGATGCAGCAAATGATAATGTTTGGCATATAAATGTTCCAATCAGAGCCAAGAATAGTATATGTACCTGTTATTCCAGCATGAGGAAGGCTTCAGCAGGATTATAGTGTTCAGTCTGAGCAATCTCATGAGTTTGAGAACAGCCTACTCTACAAAGGGAAACAATGTTTCAAAAGTCAAATAATCCAGCAAATAAATAAATTCCTCCCCCAACAAAAAAAAAATATAGAACATAGAAAAATACCCATCAGACTGTTTCACTATGGCAAATGGAATATATAATAAATTCAGAAAGGAAACAACTTATCTAAATACTTGTAGTGATTTATAAAAAAGAATCAAATTTTCTTTTCTTTTTCTCTTGTATCCATAGCCTAAATCCTATGAATGATTGTATATCTTTTTTCATATTCTCATTCTCAGACCAAGTAGTGCAACAGTAATATAATGGTGTCTGTGATCATATATATGATCACAATGTTTGATCTCCTAAACATTGCAGCTAATTTTATCAAACATTAAATTGTCTCATGGACTTCATATTCCTTGAGTTTTCTGATTTTAATGTAGAATAGAGAATGAGTAAACCATGAGCAGGAGGGCAGGCCCTAAATTTTAATTCATGTAAGTTAATAAGTATATACTATATTTTATAAACTGCTTTGTTCTGAAACTCTAGTGTGGATAGTATTCTAAAACAGATGGAAAAACTAAATTGGTGGCTTTCTTTCAACAATATTTTTTTTTTACAAATTATCAGTTTGTTCCTTAGCTCCTGATTAGAAGCTACACCTATAAAATATCACCAAATGGCACCCCACATATGAGATGTACAAGGACAACAACAGTAATGAAAGCCTGGGGTGGAAACAAAGCCTAGAAAACTTCAGACCTACATGAAGAACTACAGTTGCTGAAAGAATGTTGAGGGTGGGAAAAAAATAGTCTACCCCAGGGAAGAGCACAGTGACTGGTTATTTAATCCAAGTGTCAGCTCTGAAAGCATTCATGAGGTTAATATTATTCAGACTAAACAGTTTGTATGGTATTGGAAGTCCTTCTGTATATGTTGCTTTTATTGGTTAATGGATAAAGAAGTTGTTTTCTTTATATATATATATATATATATATATATATATAGAGAGAGAGAGAGAGAGAGAGAGAGAGAGAGGGGGGGGGGGTGTTAGGCAGAATCGAGGAGATTCCATGTAGCCGCCAGAGGAGAAAGATCTGAGTTGCCAGCTGAAACCTTGCTGGTAGGCCATGAGCCTCATGGTAAAATAATGGAAATGGGTTAATACTAGATGTAAGAGCTAGCTAGCAGTATACTTAAGTGATTGGCCAGGTAATAATTTAATTAATTTCAATAATGGCAGTTATTGATGCTTGAGTATTTTGATTAAACTTATAAGTCTAGATAAGTACCTAGGTTTTGTTTTGAATACATTCCCAACTAAAGAACTACATCTTTAGTGCTTTAAATTATCTAAAAATTCCTGCTTTTACAGCTGTTTGTACTGGTGTAGCTATCTCACAGGTATGCCACAACCAACTTATATTTTCATGAATGAGTAAGGAATGATTTTAGTGTTTGTGATTGCAGTTAGCATCAGTAAGTGTTGGTCTCAAAGTGTTAGATGAAAAATGACAGAAAATAATCTATAAATTGCAATAAGTGCATCTTTTTGAGTAAATCAGAAAAGTTCTGTACTACTTTGATCTCTTATATTGGGAACATGAATCATTTCACAGTCTAGTGTGTATATTTCACACTGTGTATTTTAACTGCCTGTCCATCACTTCAGAGCCTTCTTGGCTTCAGGCAAACCACAATGGTATTACAATGGTATTGAAATGCTATGTTCAAGTAGTCCTTATTTTATTTAACAATGATTCATAAACAAGAATAGTGATACTGAAAGTCCAGATATGCTAAAGAGCAGGCAGGCATTTAAAAAAATATAAAATGGCTTTTAATGTTTTTTTTTTTTTGTTTGTTTGTTTGTTTGTTTGGTATGCCCAAGTTGGGAAAAATCCAGAAGAAATGAACCTTAAAGAAACTGTGACAGAGAAATTTCTTCTAGTTTTTTTGTCACGCCTAAAACTGCAAATAAAAGGAGTCTGTTGTACCTGAAAGCTTAACATTAAGTTAAATAATACCATCAATTCATTTCTGCTTGGAGATGTTCTCAGACTGTCAAGTGTCTAAAGATTTCAGTTTCCTAGAAGCACCCCCTTCAGGTAAGCCAATCATGTGCTCTTCTGGTTACATGGAGAGTTGAGCTGAGCTCTTTTTCATAGCAAAGACTTAGCCAAAGGAATCAGGAGCTCTGCAGCTTGGGAAGACTTTTAGAGTTAGAGTTTCTAGCAGAGACTCTCTGTCTTTCATCTATTTATGTTAACCTCGAAGGGGTGTGCTCTTTGATGAGGAAGCTTTCCTCCTGCAGTAACAATTTGGAGACAAGGATCAACAGATACGCATTGTAACTCCGTTCTATTTTGAGGAGATGGAGGAATATATAGTTCAGGTCTTAATGGAATACTCAGGCAGCATAACAGTTTATCTTGATTTGTTCTCAGATAAGTAGACTTCCAGAGGATAATTACTGCTAATATTTTAAGATTTTGATGAGGCCACTCAGCCAATCAAAATTTCTTTCTGTCTGTGCTGTTTTTGGTCTTTATGATAATGGAATGGTGGCCCATATTTAAGCAATGAAACAAGGAAAGGGCAGAGGTGTTACCAGTTGTCGTCCTGGTTGTTGAGGACTCTATGTCAGCCGTGTAGTTTTCCAGAAGACTTGCCCTGGATTCCTATTTCCCATAGTTGAGTCTCAGGACAAGAGGTTGGCATGTTTAATCCTTTGTCACCGGAATTGGAAAGTTTGCTTTAATTCACTTTATTATTCTGTGGCTAAAAATATTTTCGCCGATGGGATTTATCAATAAAAATAAAGTAGGAAAAACATATTGACTGCAAAGGAGCAGGATTAGTCATAGACCCTTTTATTTTGATCTTGTAACTACACTGACCTCTTCTTATCATGTGCTTTCCAGTCATTTGCAGAGTTTCTGAGAATGGAGGCTATGAGGCTTCTTAACCCAGTGTTTCCTGACATCAATCTCTTCCACTCTGCCATATACAATAGATATTGACACAGAAACAAGAACAGAAAAGAACAGACATAGTAAACTGGATTTAAGTAGGAATTCCAACCTTGCATGTAACTGACGATAAAAAGAACGGTTTGGGGGAATCCAGTTCTATCCAATGAGGACTAAATTGTACTTCCACTTACATCAATCTCTATTTAACCATCAAGAACATGAAGTTTCCTATTAGAGGTTTCCCAGTGCTAACATTGATACTGGACCAGAGTACATCTGCGATAATTTAACTTAGTTGAGTGAGCCTTCAAAAACAGGGCCATAGAGTCCTAGAAGTTTAAGGCTGGAGAGACTTTGGAAATGATTTCATGCTGACTCTTCATTTTATACACAGGAAACTGAACACAAGGAGGGGCCCATTGCTTGAAATATAAGTATGAATGTTCACAAGTAAATTTCCTGTTTTTATTTCCCATTAACTAATAATAATGCATTGTTCTGGTCTTGGGCTACTCTTTGGATAGATTTAAATGAAATGTGATCATGAATGTCACCAAAAACTTTAAAAATCTAAATCAATTCAGAAAAATGATAAAAATGCAGGTAACTTTGTGACTACATTTTCTCCTAAACATATAATTTACTAAATAAACTTTAATCAAAAGAAAATTTATGCCTGGTGGTGGTGGTGCACGCTTTTAATCCCAGCACTTGGGAGGCAGAGGCAGGCAGATCATTGAAGTGTGCTCTAGGAGCCAAAAACAATCCAGCCATAGAATTCCCACCTTTGAGAAAATAATCCTTTTAAAGATAATAATGGTGATTGTTACTGAATCTGCACAATTAATGTATTTCTGAATGAACAAAATAAAAACGAATATTTCATCAAAGATCTGTTTAACTTGATGATGGGCCAATAGCCCAAATCTAAACATAGATTTCAATGGCTGAAGTTTGTTTAATAAGAAAACCTATCCAAAGAGAAACATTTGTTTCATCTGCAGTGAGGAAATGGACATCTGCTATTAGGTTGGTGCACAAAGCCAAGAGTTTTGCAAAAATTTCCACTGGCTTATTGTTCCCTATAATCCAAAAGGAAGAAAGATTTGAAAGAGAAATCAATGAGGTGAGTAAATCACTTCTAAAAAGGCTAATTTAGAAATAAAACTTATGTGGGGATTGGGTAGTACAACAATCAAGTAATATTTTTCTGTAGCTGGATGTGTTGAGTTTGGTAGGTCCAGCTTAAGTGAATTGTCAAAGGTGAAGCATGTAATTTAAACAACTAAGTGTCTTAAATGGTGGCTCTAGTACGAAGTTCTCTCAAGTAGTGTGACACTGTTTACACTCTTTTTTAGACCGTGCTAATTAAGAAACATCTCGAAGTATTTACTTTGGCATTCTTTGTTTTAATATATGATTTTTTTTTTTTTTTTTTTTTTTTTTTTTTTGGTTTTTTCGAAGCAGGGTTTCTCTGTATCTTTAGAGCCTGTCCTGGAACTCCCTTTGTAGACCAGGCTGGCCTCGAACTCACAGAGATCCGCCTGCCTTTTTGGTTTTTCGAGACAGGGTTTCTTTGTAGCTTTGGTGCCCATCCTGGAACTAGCTCTTGTAGACCAGGCTGGCCTTGAACTCCCAGAGATCCGTCTGCTTCTGCCTCCCAAGTGCTGGGATTAAAGGCGTGCGCCACCACCACCAGGCATGAATTTTCTTTTGATTAAAGTTTATTTAGTAAATTATATGTTTAGGAGAAAATGTAGAGAGCATGTATGATGAAATATTTCCTTTAATGTTTGAGCAAATGAATGCAAGTTAGGGTAAAAAACTTTACCAGAGTCATATATCTAGTTTTGTCAACCTCCTATGTTTTTCATTTTATTACTCTCCTATATGAAAAATCATGGGCGGCTCCTCCAGTCTCTACAGTCTTAAAATAATTTATGAAATTATACTATTTATTAAACCAACCTGATATTTTTCTATGAACAATTGTTTTAAAAGACAAAAGCCCATTTTTTTCAATTGCAAAAATTTTTAAACACTATATTCTGATCACAGTTCTCCCTTCCTTATCTGTATTAGGTCCTTGTTTGAACCACCAGCTCCCAAATAATGATACATTGAATTTTTTGTTAATTATAAAAGTTTGGCCTTAGCTTAGTTTTATTCCCAACTACATCTAATAACTTAAATTAGCCCATTTATATTAATTTTCATTCTTCCACATGGCTCATTACCTCTCCTCAATACTGTAAATTTAACTTCTTCCATCTCTTGCTGGTGAACCCCCTGCCTCAGATTCTTTCCAGAGTTTCTATCTCTGCTTGGAAGTCCCATCTATCCTCTCCTGCTATTTGTTGTTCAGCTCTTTATTAAACCAATCAGGCAGGTAATGTAAAATAGTGACATATCTTCACACAGTGTGATCCGATATTCTGCAACATTTCCCATTTTTGTTAGTTAGATTTTAACATTAACACAGTAAAACTACATATAATATGAACAAGTATAAGGTAAGAATTACATTCACAATATTCAGTCCAATTATATTTGGCAGATTCAGAGATTGTACTCTATTATCTATCCTATCTTGGTGAGTCCAAAATTTTACACCTAAATCACTTTCTATCATTCTAAAATACCTTTTTAGACATTAAAACATTCTTTTAGATAAACAACTTAAGCTTTTATGTTTCTCAACCTTTTTAAACTTCACACCTCTGAGTTTCCTTTTTAAATTTGGTAACAAAGAGAATGGTAAAACCATATCTATCTAGTCTTCAACCCCATCAGAGACCCAAGAAGGATAAAACACTATGTGAGTCAAAAGGAAGTGCAAAGCAAGAAACTTCCAAAAGTATAGAAGTGACAGAGACAGCTGGTTGTCTGGACAGTCATCCAAATTTCCTTTGCAACATTGGAGCATCCATCTTTGGCCTACAGACACAGAATATTGATGGAGGAAGGTCATTGGTTAATTAATAAAGAAACTGCTTGGCCCTGATAGGTTAGAACCTAGGTGGGTGGAGTAAACAGAACAGAATGCTGGGAGGAAGAGGAAGTGAGCTCAGATGCAGGGCAGCTCCTCTCAGAGCCAGATGCAATGCAGCCAGCCGCCAGGTCAGACATGCTGAATCTTTCCCAGTAAGCGCACCTCGTGGTGCTACGCAGATTATTAGAAATGAGCTAAATTAATATGTGAGAATTAGCCTAGAAGAGGCTAAATATAATGGACCAGGCAGTGTTTAAAAGAATACAGTTTGTGTGTTGTTATTTCGGGGCATAAGCTAGCCAGGCGGCCAGGGTTAGCAGGCAGGAACGCAGCCTGCAGCTCCCTTCAACAGAATATCAGAAAGACTCCTCTCTCAAGCATAAGTTTTGATGAAGTGGCTTACCTTGCTTTGACAAAATTTGCCAGTCACCTTCCTTTGTGTCCTCCTTATCCAATTTGTACATCATACTGCTAGCAGTGGTGACAATGGCAATTTCTTGCTGAGAGGCTGCTTTGACACATTTGAAGCAAACTCCATACAGAGGTTCTTTGTTGTCCATCGTTTTCTTTGAAGTAGGTTGGTGCTGCCAAGAGTAGATATGCCTTGCTGCCATGAAAAGAACTTACGCTTTAAAACATTGTAAATGCCATATTCTGTAGATCTAGGAAGTGTTTGAAGACCACTTATCTATCTAAAATATATCTCCGTTTAACCTTGAAATCATACCTGAGATGTCTACAAGTTTGAACGTTTTAAGCGACTCTCTTCTAACCTGCATTTTTAAAATTATCCTAAACAGTTTGTATTAGTAACTTTCAAAGACTAGAACTTTAAATTATATTTTAAATGAGCTGTATAGGTACAATACTTTATAGTATGTTATAACAAAACTAAACTTAAATTTGTACTAAATATACAAAAAGCCATACCAATGTAAAATACTTGAGAATAGTAATTGCTTTTTAGTTTAAAAGTAAATCCAATAATCTACCCCTTTTCTTATCAATCCAATAGCCCCTTTTCTTTTCAGAAAGAGATTTCTAAATATAACCTTCTTTGCTTAATTTTCTCCATGACCATGACAAATAACAATTTGTATCTAACCCCCTAAGTGATAACAAACACCCATAACCCTCTGAACAACCAAAAATCATCCACCCAACTTATGAGAATGTGGGCATTTTTTCTTAAAATTTTATCCTTTGTCTGGGGGTTATGGCATCTTTAAGGGCCCTTAAAATTGGGATTATGCTCAAGCCCTGGGAGAGTTAGCTTTATCATTTGTGGCCCAATCTCTGTGTGATGAGAAAGTATAGAGCTTTCTGACTGGAGTAATCTATGAGGCTGCATCATTTTAACTAGCAGCTTTGAAGTTGTTCTGGGTAAAGATTTTTGAGGAAACAACAGAGATATTCTGAGAGGTTGAATCACCTGGGCTATTTTTCTTCATTAATGTCTGGTCCACTTTTATCTCAAAACACACAAACTTTTTTAAAGGTAACATCTTTCCATCTTATAATAACTTTTCTAAGTTCTTTCTTCAAAGTCTTATATTTTTTATAATGCAGTTCTTTTACTTGCTTAGTTAGAATTACCCCAAGGTATTTATTATTTGAGACTATTGAGAAAGGTGTTGTTTGCCTTGTTTCTTTTCATTCTGTCATTTGTACAGATGAATAATACTATCCTTGCAAATTAATTTTGTATCCATCAATTTTGCTGAAAATGTTTAGCAGCTGTAGGAGTTTCCCAGGGGAATTTCAGGATCACTTATGTATACTATCATATCATCTGCAAATAAAGGTACTTTTGCTTCTTCCTTTTTACCTTGTATCACCTTGATCTCCTTCAGTAGTCTTTTTACTCCAGATAAGACTTCCAGTACTTGCTGAATAAATATGGAAAGTGTGGACAAATTCTTGTTCCTTATTTTAGTGGAATTGCCTTGAGTTTCTCTTCATCTACATGGCCTTGCTATGAACTGTCTTATTATTCCATATATCCCTTATTACTGGGACCTTTATCACAAAAGGATGGTGGATATTTTTAGCAGTCCATCACCTTAACCACTCGGCCACCTCGTCATGTTGGATATTTTTAAAGATCTTTTCTGTATCTAATAAAATTATTATTTGTTATTTCTTTAGTTTTTTCACATGCTAGATTATAACTATTCATTTATGTATGTTGACTTATCCCTGCATTAGTGGGAAGAATTCTACTTGATGATGGTTGATGCTAGATTTGGGGACTAAGATAACAGGATGAGTGGGGAAGAAGGTTCAAAGAGATTTGTGTTATCTTTAGGAGATGGGGGCACAGCAGATGATCTGCTACAGGGTGAGCCTGGGGAATTGAATTTTGAGGAGAAGGTGAGGCAAATGAAAATAACCAGTTGTCTGCTTGCTTCCCTTGCTGGCGTGAAGAGTGGATGGGATTTAACCTCAGGAGAGGAAAAAAAATTATGGTGCACAGAACAAAATGTAAATATTATCTATTAATAAGACATTTTAAAAATTTAAAATTATTAAATGATATTTGGAAGAATTCTGATATATAATTTTATAATGACAAATAGCAATCAATGCCTTTTGTTGATCATTTCAAAATGAATCTTACTTGAATGATTTTAATATAGTTCTATGTAACTCAAAGTTTCCTTATCTTTCATGTCAACCAGTGATAGGTTGATCGTATTACTAATTACTTATTAAGGCATACTTGTTCCTTCCTATGAAAATTATTGCTAAGGATTTGGTTTCACCAATAAAAACCATTGTAGATATTATTTAGGTCTTTGGTTTAGGCGTTTTCAGGGTAGGTAATATTTTGTAACACTTACTGTCATCATTTTATTGTAAAATGCAACCTATTTGTTATAAAAATTCAGAGAGTAAGAAGTCTACATAAGCACTAGATGTATTTTGAAAGTGATATTAAATGATCTTTAAGTATCAAATACGCTAAGTTGATCATTAACTCTGTAAGAAGTTAGCAGTGTAAACAGTATTTTTCAACCACTGTTTTGTTCTGTTTTGTTGTTTTACCTCTATCCAAATGAAGCAAATTCCAGTAGAATTCTGCTTTTTTTTTTTTTTTACATGCAATGGGATTTCTCACTGTTTAACTTTCAGAAATAAAACAATCCTATGTAGTGTAACCTGGATAATTATTCGTCTTTTTTGTTTGTTTGTTTTTTCAAGACATGGTTTCTCTGTAGCTTTGGAGCCTGATTTGTCTTAATAATAAAAACCTGTAGTCAGATATTAGCCAGTGAAAATTGAAAGATCAGAGAGGCAGAGCAGTCATCCACTAGTTCTTACCTTTAACAAATCCTTAGACTGGATGGGGCTTCCTGTCTCTACAAATTCTCAGACTGAATGTCATTTCTATGAACCCTCAGACTAAATCCTGAGCTCCTGTCTCCTCCTGCCTTAATTTCCTAAATTGCTCTCTCCACCCAGTCATATCACTTCCTGTCTCTGCCTCCGTAGTGGTGGGATTAAATGTGTGAGCCACCATCACTTGGCTCTGTTTCTTTTTTAGACTCCTTCAATCTCATGTAGCACAGGGTGGTCTTGAACTCACAGAGATTCATCTGCTTCTGTCTCCTGAGTTCTGGGATTAAAGGTGTGTACCACCACTACCTGGACACTATGGCTAACTAGTGTGGCTAACTTCCACACTCTGATCTTCAGGCAAGCATTATATTTTTTAAAGCAGAAGCAAAATATCACCACAATCCTAATTATGTGTCTTCATAGTCTAAATGACATTGAGGTTTCCACAGTTGGTAATCTCAGTATTTGTAAGAAGAATTCTTAATACTTACTATGAATTCCAGCCAGATATATACAAATGATGTTACTGCTGTAATAATTGTGTGATTATCACTCCCTGTTTAGATTTACATTTCTAAATATGAATGGAGAAATATGGATCGACTCTTTTTTTAATATGAAATAATGACATTAAAACAGTCTACTTCTGAGGTTGGAGAAATGACTCTGGTATAAAATGTTTAGGAGGCAGGCGTGACTTAAGTTTTATTCGTGTAACTCCTATAAGAGCTGGCTCTGCTTTTTAGGGGATAGGGACAGGAGGATCCCTGGGGCTTGCTGGACAGCTATTGTGAGAAAACTTGTTTAGAAAGAGAAACTGAAAGATATCTGGCATCCATCTCCTGCCTATGCATGCATGGGTAAGTATGTCTATCATACACACATAACATGCATACACAGACAGACAGACACACACACACACAGATGCTTAGACAAACATACAGAGGCACATGCATACAGACAAGATACACACACCTGCACACACACAGAAACACACTCTAGTATAATTGTAATCTCTTTTAATTAAATCTCTTCCTTTATGTCTTACATAGTGATATCAAGGGTCATGACAGAGGGGAGGGGACTGTTATTGTCCATATATTCTTTGATCTCAGTTCAGTACTACACATGACCTCAAAGAACACCTGCCTCTGTCATGAAAGTAAGTCTTTTAATGTGGCAATTATAACAAATTATTATTTTTATATTGTTGTTAAAACCCCAAGATAACTTTACTCAAGAGTTAGTCATAGAACAAATTTTGCAGAACAGTGTGAGCATGAGTTACCAATCAAAGCAGGACAAAATGTTTGATTTTGACACTTGGAAAATAACTTCCAAGTGCTATATTAAGTACTCAAAGAAAAAGAACACACTGTAAATACAGAAAAGGGTTAACAAAGAAAGCTGAGTATATGCTTTAACACTCCAAGACTGACTTCTTTAAAACAGACAACTTTGCAATTTTAAGGATTCAGCAATTAAACTTTCTATGTGTTTATTTAGCAATAACTTACACATGTGCTGTATTTATACATTGTCTTGTCTTTCTTTGATTCTTAAATATATGGTTTGAAAATCATCATATTTATGTGGGAAAGATAAAATAATATGGAACTGTGTCATCTCCTCAAGAAATATTCACTGAAGAAATATACAAGACTGAGTTGCTTTATATTTGAAATTTTCCTACAGCAAACATCTCAGCCATCAATATTTGAAATAATAAATTATACAAACCCATTATTTTGTGTGTTAAAGTTTCTCTTTTTATAGTTTTAGGAAACTAAACTAAGGTACTGTCAGAAGGTTCTGATAAATTCACGTGATTGTATAAAGTGAGTACTATAGTATAATACAATTACAAATATGTTAAACAATATTTAATGTACATATGCTTTTAATATTCCTTATTGTTTTTCCTACATTTATCTCTTCTTAAAATCTCACATTAAAATATGAGAATAAAATATAAAATTGAAAGAATACAATGTGATAGAAAATCATGAAAGGAGTCTAAATCTTTTTTTGTCATAAAAACAACTCTATTTATTATTATTTTATTTATTTATTTATTTATTTATTTATTTAAGATTTCTGCCTCCTCCCCACCACCGCCTCCCATTTCCCTCGCCCTCCCCCAGTCAACTCCCCCTCCCTCAGCAGCCTGAAGAGCAGTCAGGGTTCCCTGCCCTGGGGGAAGTCCAAGGACCTCCCACCTCCTTCCAGGTCTAGTAAGGTGAGCATCCAAACAGCCTAGGATCCCACAAAGTCAGTACGTGCAGTAGTCTTAAGGCAAAATTTTCTATATCAAAATCAATCAAAATAAATAGCACATGGTAAAAAGATCAATGCCATGCCTGTCAAGTCAATTGTTAGGTAGCAACTTCCTTCCACTCAGATTTTGGGTGCTATGTTCATTGGGTAAATTTCATTTCAGTGCTATACAAGACCAGCAATTAACCAACGGGATCCTGAAACTAAAATATTGATCACTGCTTCTCTGAACAAGTTTGAGAGAAACTCAGGTCTACAGTAAAAATGTGGATATATAGAAGTAGTTTGTCAGGACCATTTATCACAATTACACAAACAATAACAAGTTCTACCCTAGAGCTTTACTGTACCAGCTAGTCATGGACTTTTGACCAAGATTACAGTACAGTGCATGGAATTTACTCATGTGGAACAGGCTTCAGATCCAATCAGAGTGAAGCTAGCTATGCCATAACACCACTGCTTTAAATTAGTGATACGTTCACATTATAATGAAACAAATGTAAGTACATATAAGTATTGCTCCCAAACATCAACAGTTTCTCCCATTCTGAACATTCCCTACTATTGCGTTCCATTTGTTACGTTGAGTGGACCAAAGTAGGCACACTATTATGACCTGGACAGTAGATTACAACAGGGTATATTTCGTGTTTGGGCATGCGTATAAGTGTCACCACCTTTACAGTAAGTAGAGTAGCTTCATTGTGGTAAAAATCTTCTGTCCCAACTTTAATTGTTCTTTTGCCCTCCTCTCTGGAATTCATTAATCATATCTTTGTTATATTCACACTTTCCCTCTTTCAGAATGCTGCATAGTTACAGTAATATAAAATGGATTCTCTTTTTAATATACATATGCATGTATATTTCCTGTATGCTTTTTTGTGTTTGATATCTCATTTACTTTATTGTTTAATACTATTCCATCATACAGCTGTATGATAGTTTAATTAGCCCTTCACTAATTTTACTTTTACAGTTTTGACAACTAAAAACAAACAAATATTTATATATTTTCTTAGGACCTTAATATGACTTAATTTTATATATATTAGTTTTTCTTCTGTAGCAGTTTATACATTTATGATAATTAAATTTGTCTACTTTATGTTTTATTTCTCACAGTGTTTCAAAGTTTAAGTAGATAATAGTTGCATAAATAATTAGTTTTTAACAGTTGCATAATATTTCATTATTTATGAGTATATTATTTATATTATTTGCTATTAAAAATAGAAAAATACACTCTACATATACCTAATTTCTTCATATATTGAATTTGTTTTAATATACTAGCACTCTTAAGAATTTAGCAACTACATAGGTATAAAGGTTGAGGTAGACGGTGTGTACACTTGTCTTGGTTTAATTTGAGTCCTGGAAAAGCAGAGGGCATGTGTGGTAGTTTGAATGTAATTGGCCCCCATAATCTCAGAGGGAGTGCTACTGTTAAGAGATATGGCTTTGTTGGAGTGTGTATGACCTTGATGGAGGAAGTGTGTCACAGTGGGGACAGTCTTTGAGATTTCCTATGCTAAGGATACTGCCTAGTGTCTCAGTCAACTTCCTGTTGCCTGCAAAATGTAGGATTCTCATCTATTTTTCCAGTGTCATGTCTGCCTACCTGCTGTCATACTCCCTGACATAATGGTAATAGAGTGAACCTGTGAAACTGTAATTAAGTCTACTCAATTAAATGTTTTCCTTATAAGAGTTGCTATGGTCATTGTATCTCTTCACAGTGATAGAAAACCCCAACAAAGAAGGTATGTGTAAGAATCATCTTACCCCATGCTGTTGCAAGGACTTTACAGAATCGGTGCTCTAGACCACTTTATGAATAGCACAAACAGTAGTTCTAGTCAGTGGAGCATTTGGGCCTTAAGAGTTTATTTACTAGCTATAGTAAGGGCACATTTAACTAAAGGCTGTTTATTCCCTCTCAGATGACATCATCTTCTTCAACAGAGAATGTGCAGTTGAGGGTACCCATGGAACAGTAAAGGAAAGGGCTACCCTTATCTAGAAAGATGAGCAGACTTAACCTTGGCAATCAAAGGGGTGATATATAATATAACCAGATCACTTGCATGTCATCAAGGGACTGTCTGGATGTTTGTAAGTGTAAATGACTACTGTAAATTTGTTACTATATTTTTAAACCAACAAAGATATTCATATGATGGATAAAATGTACCTGGAAAGGCACACACAAACTAATTGTTGATGTGTATAAAAGATATTTATGCACACAAATGGAAGTAAAACCATTTACTACTTGATTTAAAAACTCAGGCAAAATTATTAACAATAAATCTTTCTTATTAAAAGTACAAAGATGTCAAACTGACAAATCATTGAAGAGGTGTCATGATAGTTTAATGACTCTAGTTACAACTAATCAGGTCAAAGTCTTATTTTTTAATAGGCCAAGTTTGGATTTCAACCATGAGATAGCTGCATTTCTTTACCCTTGGGACAAATAAAGTAAAACAATCAATAAAAACAAAACTAAGTGTACAGGAAGCCAGGAGCTTAGCAGCACCGAATGAAGATTTATTCTTGATATGGAAGCTTAGCCTTTACTGCTGTTCTTCATTTGCCTCCATCCAGTGCCTTTAATTTGTTCTGTACCAGCATTATGTCTGTGTGTACCTTATTTGTCCTAGGACTTAAAATCTGTGTCTCATACTATCAGACATTTTTGGTTGCTGAGAGTGATCATAACTCCTTGATTTTGTGCATGTATGTGCATTGTGTATGTGAAATGTTTAAATAAGATTTTCAGAATATTATTTTTGGTGTTGAAGTATGAATTTGGGGAAAGATTATATTTTTAGTATTTTATTTAATTATCTCATAAAATCTTAAGAATACTTGTCTTCAAAATACTTTTTATGTTGATTCCCTCCCATTTGTTGGTTTGCCACTCTCAAGGCAGTCTCACCTTTCAATTTGAAATAGAAAACAATTCTGTTTTCTTTTGTATAGATAAATTCCACCATTGCACACTAAATACATATAAAGGCATAGTAAGAACTAGCCATTGCAAAAACTATCATTTATCCTAATTGTTCCCAGCTGAGCTTGGAAAGGAGCCTGGCCCGAGAGTCTTCAAAGACTTGCCAAAAGCCTGTCAGGGTTGATAACTCACACTACTCCGAACTTGGCTCACAGGGGTCAGTTTCAGAGTGAACACTAAGCTCTCCCTGATATCCAAGCTTGCTTAAAAATGTAGAAACACTGCCAGCTGACTTGCAAGTCACTAGATTTTCAACTTTGTTTTAAGAGGCTCATGTTTTCTTGGAACCAGGGATGGGCTGGTTAGCAATAATAAGACATTCCCATGTGGAGCTACAAGAGCAGATGGAGTGGCCCTGTGTGCTGGGAAGCATCTGTTTTTGTTAGAACATGGCTTATTCATTGGCCTAAAGATTTAGAATGAACTAGGGGTACAACAAAGCTCTAAATTATACTTATTTGATTAAATAACTAAATGCATCTATGCACTTTATTTAATTATTTTATGTTACATTAGACTTTGTTGCTTATAGTATTTTTTCATCTACAAATTATGCAAACACTGCTGTAGTCTTCATTACCAGAACTCTAGTAAGATTATTTTTAAAGAGAGGGCAATCTGTGCTATTAAGTTGTAAATATCATAAAGAGAAGAATGAAAGATTCTCCTCTTTGGGGTAGTAGTTACTTTGTTTAATAAAAGCCCTAGAGGCTCGTGAAAGGACATCAATATATATTCATTCCATGAATGAATAAATTAGGAAATAATAAAGTGAATGAAGACTGACAATCTATTTTAAAACTGTCATTAAACTCCAGGTTTAACAAACTTCTTGGTTGTTGACATTTTAACGACATTTTTTTTTTTTTTTTTTTTTTTGGTTTTTCGAGACAGGGTTTCTCTGTAGCTTTGGAGCCTGTCCTGGAACTAGCTCTTGTAGACCAGGCTAGCCTCGAACTCACAGAGATCCGCCTGCCTCTGCCTCCCGAGTGCTGGGATTAAAGGCGTGCGCCACCACCGCCCGGCTTAACGACATTTTTGAAGGAATTTATTATTTAAACTATATTTTAGAATGTTGTCTTGAAAGTTCATTCTCCATTGTCAGATTGTTAATATATGCAGTTTCTTCATATGTGTACCATAGTTAAAATCTGACTTACACATCACAATTGCTTCTAAATCATTTCCTTTCCTCTTTGAGGGAGGTGGGCCTCTGAGTATGTGTGATAAGTAGCGGGTGGCAACAGTGATCTTGTGTACCTCTACTCCGCCTGTCACCTCTGCTGGCATACTCTTCTTGGAAGTCAGTTATCACCTAAGAAATTCTGATGACTACCATCTTGTTTGGAAACCTGGCCTTCCCAGATGAAGACAAAGAGGAAATATGAGTGACTATGTCAATCTGGAGATGAATAAATCTCTTGTACCTTAAATGAAGAGAAAACAAGAATGATGCTAGCCATGGAATGACTTGTTGATTCTTAAAATCCTGTTAAGTGAAAACAGAAAATAATCAGATTGTTGTTTAAAGACATGTGTTATTGTAATAACAGCTATAATATGTAAAAGGTACATACTTTCATGCTAAACTACTAGTGTGAAACATGCCAAATATGCTAAGAATATATATCATGAATAAAATGAACAGGAGTGTCTGGAATGATGATTTGTTACCTCATGCTTTTGCTTTTGCAGAATATGGGAATTTGATTGTTGGAATTCTGGCACAAACAGCACCTGCCTCATGACCATCAATAACACCATTCCAGGGGGCATCCAATACCCTCTTGTGGTCATCTCCCAACATACACATGTGCAACACACAGAGACACACATGTAGACAGAGACTGTGCATTTGTTTCCTGCCTATCCAAACCTGATTAATCACAAAGAAACTCTATTAATTACAGTACTGTTTGGCCAACAGCTCAGGCATATTCCTAGCTAGCTCTTACATCTTAAATTAACACGTTTCTATTAATCTATATATTATCATGAGACTGTGACATACTAGTAATATTCTGGCATGTTTCTCCTTCAGCACCTACATGGTATATATCTCTGACTCTGCCTTCTTGTCTCTATATATCTCTGTTTGAATATACTCCTTGGTTTTACCCTGCTAAGCCATTGGTTGAAATACCTTTATTCACCAACCAATAAAAGCAACACATATGCAGAAGAACATCCCACATCAAACACACATAAATAAAATTAAGAATTAATGATATAATTAAATGGAATAATTCCACATTATAGAAAGATTTTTTACTAAGTTTGTACTTATAAAGTACCATGCTTTATACTTACAATAATAAATAGTAGTGATTGAAGTCATATTATGCCATTAAACTACTCAATATGCAAGAGCCCAGCTATAGAGATAAAAATCATAAATTTTAAATATTAAGTCTATTTTAAAAATTTTAAAATACATTAGCGTATTTGCATCAGATCTGAAACGGTTATATTCTTTACCAAAACTGACATCTGAAGTAGTAGGATCAGGTGTGACCTCACATGGAGTTTCACTTAACAAATGACAAGGTACTGATATAGGTGGGTCTTCTTTCTATGTGTTGCTTTCATTGTTTAATTAATAAAGAAACTGCTTGGCCTGATAGGTCAGAACATAGGTGGATGGAGTAGACAGAACAGAATGCTGGGAAGAAGGCAATGAGGCAGATGCCATGGAGCCAGACGCCTGGTCAGACATGCTGATTCTTTCTTGGTAAGCCACCACCTCGTGGTGCTACACAGATTACTAAATATGGGTTAAAGCAAGATGTGAGAATTAGCCAATAAGAGGCTGAGACTAATGGGCCAGGCAGTGTTTAAATGAATACAGCTTCCGTGTAATTATTCGAGGGCTAGGCTAGCCATGTGGGAGCCAGGTGGGATGAAAAGTGGGCCTGCTCACTTCCTCACTACAAGGTACAATTGTTTTTATACCCATGAACATCAAAGCATTTGTTTTTTTATGTTTTCATTGGTATGTGTAAGTTCAAAGTAGACATGTGTGAAATGTCTTTGCAAACACGAAAGAGTCTTCTCAAAGTCATCACGTGTCTAGTACAGCAATAGTTTGTCCTCTGTACTAGTTCATTCACATCGAGCTATTTTGAAAAATTTCTGTGTTCCCTCAGTATCAAAGGAATGAAATGAAAACTTTGGAAGGTGTTTAAATATCACTTCAATTACAATGTTGAATCAAATTATGTCAACAGTGTTTGAGTGGTAGCTGGGTACCTTAAACAGATGTTATTTATTCAAAAACCTAGATGAGAGGATTTAGAATGTTTTTGTCAAACAATAAATGCTTAAGAAAGTAAGTATATTTAACCTGAATTAAACTTTACATAATGTTATCTAAGAATAATCTTATTATGTTATACATCATAGATATATTTTACACTTCTTTATGCACCATTTAAAAATTAATTTAACTTTTGGAAGGCAGAAGAAAATTAGAAATATTGAAGGTAGATTAATAATAACGATTTGGCATCTTAACAGCACAGCAAAAACAGAAAAAGTCACAAAGAACTGATCCTCAGAATCATCTAAGGACAATGGCAGTAAGACTAATTATATTACTGGAAAAGAATAATGATAGCAGAAAATGTGGGCCTTATACGCTTTAGACAAATAAAAATAAAATGTTTTTTCTTAATGATTTTAAAACCTCAATTAAAATCTCTCCATCATCTTCCACTTTTGTCCCTCTAATTATAGGGACATGCTTCCAATCCCTCTCATGTTTTCCTCATTCCCTTACTAAATCATTGCTCCTTTTCTTGATTATTTCTTTAACATATATATGCTAAAAATATTACTTTAGCATATATAAATATACATATATATGTATATGTGTGCATAATACATAAATACTGATTCATGAGTCTGTTTTGCATTTCTTTTATCTACATGATTTCATGATTGAGCACAGGGGCTCATCTTTGGAGAAGACCAATAATCCATTTGAACACAAGTTAAGTGCCTGTAGCTCTTTGTCTATGGGAGGGGCCTCTTAAAATTTTGTTTTCCATACTAACACATCTATAAATTTTATTACTGTTCTGTCTTGTTAAGACAGCCGTATGGTTGGGGTATCATGGATGTAGCTTCCTTCTTATTTCTAGCAATCTCATCAGACTTTCTGGTTCTCTGATTCTCATAATCTTTTGGCCCCTCTTCTTGGGTGGTTAAAATTTGTGTCTTGCCTCATATAGAGACCAGACTTTAACCTTTTGTTTGTTTGTTCATTTTCAATCTTAACCCTAGACTCTACAGTTCTTCTGTGCTATAAATTAAAAACTTAATTTTAATTTCACATTCCTTTATTTATAGCCAGAAGGCCAAGGGCACTCACATCATCTACAGCCTCCAAATGGCCTGGTACTGAGGTCTCTGAACTTCAGGGCTTTGAATCTTTATCATCTCCACTGCTGTGATTTTTACCTATCATGTCCAAATGAAAAGTGTTGCTAAAATTTTTTCAACAACGTGCTTTGACCACATCTGCTTGATGTAGCATTATTCTCATTATTTCTCAACTTTCTTCCAACCCTAGACTCAATAGTTGTTTTTCTAGAGAAGTTCCAAATGGACTTGGATTGCAGATTCCTTATTCCTTGTGGACTCTCTTTCCCCATCTTCAAGCATAGTGAAATCCTATAATGAGAATTATTTTACATTGAATCATTTCACAAATATCTTGAGACACCTGCCGTGTGCAGATGCTGGACATTGAAGGAGAGTAAGTTTAACTTGTGTATTATAAATTTCATTTCTATAATGAAGACTAAATGATTTTGTTCTCCATTTAGTATGTTAGAGGATATATTTATGCCTATTTCTCTTTCCTGATTTTTAAAATACTTTTATTTGATTTGTGCCTTCTACTTTTCTTACCATGGTATCAGTCAACTGAAATACATGCCATTCCCACAAAAAAGTTTCACAATTTTAATACAGTTATTCAATATCTCTAGGTACTTATTTACAATATATAAATATTTTTCTCTACTCAGTACAGTTTATACATGTATACTTACATGTATCATCAACTCCTAGTTCTTGCTTTACTCATTTCTAACACAATTATCTTTATTGGTCTTTGCTTTCTCTAATGATTTTGCTGAGGAAAATACTTAACATGATACTTTCTTTAATGTTCCTGGCAAGAAACAAAAATTAATCCCCTTCTCATGTATAAATTTTAGTGTTTCTCTTCTCAGCACATATTCTGATGCCCACACCTTCTCCCAATTATGCATAATTTTACAGTGTTTAAACTTCCTTTGCAAATTTACAATTGTTTGAACTTTAGGAATGAGACGTACCCCAAAGATACAAACAAATTGAGAAGTAAATTTTATATTATAATATTTCATTGAATTTTATATTTTGAGTTACAAAGAGAAGATCAATCAGGTAAAGTAATTCTTGTTGCTTGCCACATTGAAGGTAACAGCTCAATTTCATGGTTGGCTTTTGAGTAGAGTAAAAGTAAGTAGTATGAACTAGAGGGTAGATTGCTTGATCAAGTGTTAAAGAAGTAACTTTTGGAATAATTGACACCTGTGATAGGATTTGTCATTATTTCACTAGATTCTGAAGCAACTTCTACCAGCATTAAACTGAGCTGAGCCCTTTAATGCATCAGTTTCTTCTCTCTCCCTCTCCCTCTCCCTCTCTCTCTTTCTCTCTCTCTCTCTCTCTCTCTCTCTCTCTGTCTCTCTCTCTCTCTGTGTTTGTCTGAATTTTAAGTATGCAAGATCTTAATTAAGTGAAATTATTCTAATAAGACTTTTGAATGACAGGCTTGACATAGTTCCTGAATTTTCAGCCATAGAAAATCAGGCATTTTGAGATTATTCCCCTGTGAGCTATTACTTCAACCTTAACTGCCAAGATGGATGAAGGAAATTTCCTTTCAGCATACTTTATTTTAATACTTTTATAATTCTAAACAGCAACATAAAGAATGTACTTTAGGGAGATTGCAGGTTCGTTTGTAATCATATAACATGCTGTCTTTACAGAGCCCTCATTTTAGGTTCTTTTTGTTTAATATGTTTTGGAAAATAGTTTCCTTTAATTGAGCTGAAAGTTTTCCCTCCATCACACCACAAATCTCATGATTTTCTTTATTGCGTTAAGATTGAGATTATTTAAATACAATGTCCTCTTCAGCTGTAAACAAAATTGCTGATCCCAAAGGTGTCACACTATCACACTAAAATAGCTTTTGGGTCTGAAATGACTTTTTGTTCAATTTCAGAAAATTATTATAATTTATAAAATTATAATAAATTCATATAATTTTATAAAAATGTAGAAATCTATAAAACTATATTATAATTTATAATTTACATACCTAAACAATAGTAAAGTCTGTATTTGGGATCATTGAAGGTGACCAAGAAACAAAATAACTTCTTTCCCCTTAGAAAAATCAGTAAAATGAGATGCTTCAGATAATGTGGTCAGCATTAAGTTCAGAACACTAAGCCATTTGACTATCTCTGACATAGAGTCAGATTTCCAAATACTGTAGCATATGCCAGGCTTCTACAGTAGGATACATACATGTAACTTCTACTTATTACCAGACAGTTGACTTGAGAATAAGTCAGAGTAGGCTCCACCTGCTTGTTACATCGTCAAGAATTCTAAAATTCTACCTCATAAATTCCAGGAAAATGCTGTTACCTCAGAATTATTCCTATTGTATCTGAGATATTATTTAAATATCATCTTCAATCTAGAGTTAAAGTTTAATATTTTCTGGGAAATATAATGGAAGTTATTGAACACATTCTGAAGTCATTACAGATTTAAATACAGTCCATTCACAAACATATACAAACAGAAGCATAATTCACAAACCCAGTCTCCAAAATCCGAAGCAGAAATCTAGTGAAACAATTTGATGTGAATACTTGCAGCATTCTCACTGTGTGCACGGAAGATAACCTGTGCTGTTCCATGGTTTCATTTGTCTAAGGACTTTTCTTGAATATCTATCCTCTAGAAATTCCTTTCTGAGCTTATTATATGTACAGTAGATGTCCCCCCACTAAGTATTAACATAATAATCTGTACTACCATTTTTGTTCATTTCAATCTTAAAAATTGAATGGACTATTGATTCCAAGTATTGAAGCAATTGGACCTTCACATGTTATCTTGCTAGGGTAGAAATTATTAAAAAGATATATTCACTGCTTATAAAGTTAACATGTAGTTTCCTAATGAATATTAGGAATATTCCTAATCCCAAAAAAGACTTGAACACAATGTATGTATTAGCTTTACACAAAATAGTAAACGACTAGAAACAAAAATGTTTTTAAGGGGAAAGTTAATAATCAAAGTTACACATAATATTTTAAAATATAAAGCCCCAATGCAAGCATAAACACAGACTTCTATCTTGATGCAGAAAGAAGATAAGCATAAAAGCATACATGAGGTTGATCCTTTTGTATTTCAGGAGTTTCAGCAGTATCCAGGTTCAGAAAATGACAGGGTGGTGATGAATTTGCCAATATACATGAAACCCTGTATTGAAATATTTGTCCATTCTTCTTATAGAGATTATTAAAGATTTTTTTTAAAAAATAGATTTGTTAGTATAATTAAAAAAAACTAGCCAATCTAAAAGGTAACAATCTGGTCCCTTTGATAGATTCTCAAAGCAAATATAAGCAATGTTAATGTTTCTTTTCATCACAAAACTATACAAAAGAAAAGAAAATGTGTGCCACTAGAAAGGTTTGTTTCTCCACTTATTTTGTGTAGGGACTGGAGATAACACGGATGGTGGGGATCAAATCCAGATGCTCTGAGAGAGCAGCCAGTGCTCCGTACCACTGAATCATCTTCCCAGCCCTGAAAACTACTTTTAAAATATGATTAAGTATTATTTTAGGAAATCAACAACTATTGATACATGTAATTATGAAGAGATAAAGCTATTCCAATTTAGTTTTTACAAAAGGAGCAGATATAATTTCCATTGACAGAACATTCGAGTATTGAAAAAAATGTTTTTTTGTAAAAATAAATGTTAATTTTTATTAGAAATTTCAAGATAGCTAATTAAAATTCATCAAGATCGCCAATCCTGA
Source organism: Chionomys nivalis (assembly GCF_950005125.1). Lineage (NCBI taxonomy): Eukaryota > Metazoa > Chordata > Mammalia > Rodentia > Cricetidae > Chionomys > Chionomys nivalis. The sequence continues at coordinate 11,823,496 of NC_080088.1, forward strand.
TCAGTTGCAAGTTAAAGAAAATAAAAACAAGATAATTCTGATACATTTCCCGTGTAAGCAATGAATGAGAAGAAAATATATGTACACAAATCAAATTCGTGTGATAAGTAAATCTATGTGATATATAAATAATCCACATAAAAACTCTTAAAAGAACCATTCATCTTCAATACTGAAGGCACTGAAAGGTATTATATTGAAGGCATTTACTAGAACTCTAAATATTTTTAAAGTGTGCCATTGATTTTCAAAGTGTGGACTGATTTACACCTTTGGGGCACCAAGAGGGAAAATGAGGTCTTCATTGAGATAAAGCTGCACAGAACTGACTTTGCCAGAAACATTCTGGAAGACATTGAAAAATCCATAGGCAGCCTCTGTCTCTCTAAATTCTTAGTGTGTGATTGTAAACAGCACTGAAGTCTGAGCCAGGCATTTCTCATTACGCAAGCTATGCTTGAAAAATGACTGAGGAAATCAAATCAAATCAGGCCTGGGCCACACATCAACAAGATGAATTACACTTGGATTGTTTTGAATTAGTCTTTGAAAACATTTAAACTTCAGTAACCTTGAGACAATGCAAGCTTTGGGTTTGCAGTGACTTTCTGCACATGACACAACCAAGGAAGTTCCAAGAGAAAATGTCCTACATGGCAAAGACTTCTCTGAATTAAAAAGAATTTAATTCAGCTGTATTTTGTGTGTGTGTGTGTGTGTGTGTGTGAGCACGCGCACGCACGCATGCCCATGCCATAGTGTGTAAGTGGAGGTCAGAACGCAGCATGTGGATGTCAGCTCCATCTTATTTCCTTTGTAAGGGTCAAACTCTGCTCTTCAACCTTCATAGGAAGTCACTTTACCCTCTGAGTCATTTTGCAAGCCCCATCCACAAAATTAAAAAGGTAAAGTAATCATAAAGATCTGTGAGATTGTAGAGATTTCTATTAATTACAATATTTACTTAATAGAAAATATATGGTAGCACTCCATCAAATTCCACAATAAAATGGTAAAAGAAGGGGTTAGGTCTACCTGTATATCAGTATAAATGAACAAAGGTCAGCAATAAATAAAATAAGTTTCTTACATGACATCCAAGAGCACAATTTAAAAATAAAAAAGTTTAGGAAACTGTAACAAAGAGAGCAGGTAAAAAATGACATGAATCATTTGACAGTGTCATTCAGGTTCTAGGATATTTATCACAAGGAAAGAAATGGGATTCTTAAAAGCATTTAATTCATGTACTACTTAGAACACTGCAAAGTTTTCAAACAGTTGTTCCATAACTAAATGGAAATATATTTGGAGACCTTTAAGTTAATTAATAAAATGTAATAGAGCATGCCAATCACTATTTTCATAGAACTCTCCTGCAAACATCTTAAAATACCTCTCTCTGAATATTTCAGTGTGTTATCAAACTTTGTGCTCTCTTAGATTTTCAACAATTTTATCCACTAATCTTACAATAAATTATTTGACATTTTCCAGTTCACCACTTAATCAGTTGGTTAAGTGTGGACTGAATATTAAGTCATTGTACACATGTAATGCCAGTTTCACAGTGGTCTAGGAATATGTCCAGATCCTTGTATTAACCAAATAATTACATCTCCTTGACCTTTGGTTTCTTTATCTCTCTGAAGATGAGGTGAGATATGTTTCTTACTAAATTTCTGGCCTAAAATTTCACCAATCATCTTTATCTCTTCAATTAGAATTTCTTCACATAAGATCAGGAATATTGGTTTTATTTATTTTTCAAAAAATTGTGAGAGGGAGAGATGGCTCAGAGGTTAAGAGCACTGACTGTGCTTCCAGAGGTCCTGAGTTCAATTCCCAGCAACCACATGGTGGCTCACAACCATCTGTAATGAGATCTGGTGCCCTCTACTGGCCTATATATCCTATGTAGGCAGAATACTGTATACATAATAAATAAATCTTTTGCAACCACTTTGGAAATCAGTGTGGCGGTTTCTCAGAAAAATTGGGATCAACCTACCCCTGGACCCAGCAATACCACTCTTGGGAATATACCCAAGAGATGCCCTATCATATGACAAAAGCATTTGTCCAACTATGTTCATAGCAACATTATTTGTAATAGCCAGAACCTGGAAGCAACCTAGATGCCCTTCAATGGAAGAATGGATGAAGAAAGTGTGGAATATATACACATTAGAGTACTACTCTGCGGTAAAAAACAATGACTTCTCGAATTTTGCATGCAAATGGATGGAAATAGAAAATACGATCCTGAGTGAGGTAACCCAGACCCAAAAAGAAGAACATGGGATGTACTCACTCATAATTGGTTTCTAGCCATGGATAGGGGCCACTGAGTCTATAATTTGTGATCCTAAAGAAGCTAAACAAGAGGGTAAACCCAAGGAAAAACATATAGATATCCTCCCAGCTATGGGAAATAGACATGATTGATGGGCAAAAAATTGGAATCTTGGGGGTGGGGTGGGATGGGGATGAGGGGTAAGGGAGCCACCTAAGGGTTGGCAAGAGACTTGAACTTGGAATGGCTACCAGATGCCCAGGGCAATGTCCCCAGTTAGTTCATTGGGGCACCTGAGGATAGGGAACCTGAAATGAACCTATCCTATAATCATACTGATGAATATCTTGCATATCGCCATAGAACCTTCATCTAGCGATGGATGGAGATAGAGCCAGAGACCCACACTGGAGCACCGGACTGAGCTCCCAAGGTTATAATGAGGAGCAGAAGGAGAGAGAACATGAACAAGGAAGTCAGGACCATGAGGGGTGCACCCAACCACTGAGACAGTGGGGCCGATCTATTGGGAGCTCACCAAGGCCAGCTGGACTGCTACTGAAAAAACATGGGATAAAACCGGACTCTCTGAATGTGGTGGACAATGAGAGCTGACGAGAGGCTAAGGAGAATGGCACAGGAACTTTCATCTGGCGATAGATCGAGAGAGAGACAGAGACCCAATTTGGAGCAACCGTCTGAGCTCTTAAGGTCCAAATGAGGAGCAGAAGGAGGGAGAACATGAGCAAGGAAATCAGGACCACGAGGCGTGCACCCACCCACTGTGACAGTGGAACTGATCTATTGGGAGCTCTCCAAGGCCAGCTGGACTGGGACTGAATAAGCATGGGTTGAAACTGGACTCTCTGAACATGGCGGACAATGAAGGCTGATGAGAAGCCAAGGACAATGGCACTAGGTTTCGATCCTAATACATGAACTGGCTTTGTGGGAGCTTAGCCTGTTTGGATGCTCACCTTCCTGGGCCTGGATGGAAGTGGGAGGACCTTGGTCTTCCTGTAGGGCAGGGAATTTGGACTGCTCTTCAGTATCGAGAGGGAGGGGGAATGGACTGGGGGGAGGAGAAGAGGAGTGGAGATGGGGGAGGGGAGTGGGGGGAGGGGGCAATATGTGGGAGGAGGGGGAGGGAAATGGGAAACGGGGAGCAGTTGGAAATTTTAATTAAAAAAGAATAAAAAAAAATTGTGCTGAGAGTTTTGTCCCCCAGATACTTTAGAAGAACACAGCTATCTAGACCACCAATTTTAGGAACATCCAAAATTCTTTTGGTCAGTCTCTTCTGAGGGCTAGAACTCATTATTGCTCTTAGACATGGGCTTCTCTTCAACTGTTTCCATCGGAAAGTGCAAATGGTTGGGCAATATGAGTATAGTTTGGGAGTTTAGTGAAAAGCCCATAAAATATTCCTTAAAACGGATGTTTTAGTCATAAGCTTGTTTGTGGACAAAAGTCTGATTGCATTGTTCTATCAATTGTAACCTATAATCAATCAATCAATCAATCTATCTATCTATCTATCTATCTATCTATCTATCTATCTATCTATCTATCTCTATCTACTATCTAGCTATCATCAATATAACATCTTCCAAAAATATAATAGAATATCTAATATGTTATACAACAAATCAGGCAACATAACCTACAAGGGTAAACTATGATAATGAACATAAAATGTACTTTATTTTTTTAAATAAGAATGAGATTGAAATTACAATAAGAAGACCAAAATTGTCTATGTGGTGTATAGGTTTGGAAGAGAGAATTGATGACTTTGACTATGAGTTCAATAGCTATATTAATATTTAATTTTTAACTTACGAAATAAGTAAAATATTTAATTGTTTTGGGAATGATTTTGTTTTATAGAAACAGTAGACTAGCATATGGAGTATAATGGTGATTATATTTTTGTCAGATAGAAGACTTGGATATTCTATAAAGTGAAAATCAGTATAAGTATAAATCTGTGTAGCGAGGTAATAAAAAATTACTGTTTACTCTAGACTACACTGGAAGAAAATAAGTCTTATTTATTTGCTTAAATACCTAAGCATTATTTAATGACATGTAAAAATCTTATGTATACTGTTCATTAAGGAATTTCTTCAAAAATAATTCAGGCTTTAGTTTAGTCAACTGGGTTTTAAAACTTTGTGGATATGAAACTTTTGATTTTCCTATTAGGGGTAAGTTAAATATTATACTTCAGATTTATTTTTAGTTCTGCACAAAAAAAGAGAAAAGTTAAGGGTAGACTTTTCTGATAGACTTTTCTTACATACCCTTCTTCTTAATAGAGTTTTCATACTCTGGAGGTCAGAATGTGTCATTATCATAGCTGTATTTCATTGAACATAAACTCACACAATGTATGAGTTTACTAATGTAAAGTATGGAACGTAAAGCATGGGTTGGCCTTATCTCTTGGTACATAGATGCATCCTATAAGAATGGATCCTGCTGGGGAGGGGATGGGGGTCTGATGCAGAGGGGTGGGAGAAATGTAAGTAGGGGGAATTGGGGCTGGTATGTAAAATTAAAATTCATTTTAAATAAAAATGACTTTGAACTGTAAATGGAAATATGTAACTTAATCGTTATGTTGTTTCTTTGACTAAAATGTCTCTTTCAATTTCAATGTAGATGAGCTTTTATGAGGTTAAGAAGTTCTTAACTTCAATTATAAGCTTTCGTCATTGTTTTCTTCCACATTGTTCAGAAATAGTGTTACTTTGCGGAAGACATACCTGTAGTTTAACAGGACCATATGCTAGATACTATACTATTATTTACTGAGAAGTAGAACTAGTAGTTAGGTACTCAAATTCCTTGCTACTTTGACTAACCCATAGCTGATTCTCCCTACATTTTCTCATATTAATGCTATTAATCAGGAAGAATTCCAACGCTCCAGTCCATGCAATGCGTAATTTCTCAGCATGTTGCTTTCTTTTTGATTCTTGAAGGAACTCTAGGTTTTAGTGTGATATAACACTCTTATGAGAGACTTTCCTTAATATGTTTGCTGTATATTAAGGCCTTAAATTGTATTTTCACATGTTAAATGAATGATAATATTGTGTCATGCCTATGTGCATAATTGGCACTCTCTTGAACACTTGGAGTGTTTTATATATTTTAAACTATAACTAGTGTGAAGATAAGCCACTGTCTTTCTCCTATTTCATATAATTGTTGATATTGAAAGTTTTAGAAACCACAGCTTCTTCTAAGCTCCTCAAACCATGGAATTTAGGTGAACAAAAGTGAAGATCATAATGTTACCATTAACTATTGGGTCAGCCTCGTGGAAGTGTAACTTAATAATGGCTTTCCATATAAACAGTGTCTGAAATAATACATTTGACTCCGCCAAAAGTTGTAACTCAACACTAGGTGAATGATACTTTAATGTTATAATGTTAGTTTATAGTCCATGGAAATTAACAGACGTTTTATAAAATGAGTTTTAAATTACCAGTCGATTCCACTGCCAGCCTATTTATTCTTGTGGAATCTTTTCATCGCATGATTTATTTCTTGCCTATATTATGCATATATATACAAGTGGAATAATGTAAGCAAACTCTCATGAGTGAGCGTCATTTTATCATCATCAACTAACCTCAAGGGATTGATTAATGGAACTGTTTTTGGTTTTCTCTACAGCTACTGGACCAAGCAGAACTTAGAGACCTCATTAGCTTCAGAATGAATCTACCAAAATGTTAAGTGAAGTTATCAAAATTCTTTCATTCTCCAATTGTGATGCTTATTTCATACTCCGTTTTTGCCAAGAAATACAGTTTGGATTCTGTGCAATGATTTAAATAGACTTTTAGAAAGTGGTAAAATTGAGACCACTTCAGGAAAATGCCTCTCAACCATTGAGCCTTCATACAGAGACCATTATCCACAAGGCTGTTTTGAATGAAAGATGGAGATTTATAATGTACCCAGACTCATTGTTTCATTCAGCTCATGATGAATCAGTTAGTCATGCTTAAATTAAAAAAAATTAAAGTATGATCACACACACCCAATTACTGTTCATGATGAAATCAGTTCATTTTATTTTATTTTTTCTTAAACTTGTTGTGTCCACATACAACTAACCGAGATACCGTATAAATATATACATCCTGTGATTAAACATAATTTTAGGAGAGTTTTAATTTGTTCACACAGAAAATGTCTGTATTGAAAAATCTGGAAACATTTTAATCATACCAAATTTAGAACAAGAATTGTTGCTCTGAAGCCTAGAGCAGCATTGCTAGACACACACTCATTTCCTTTATGGATGTTTATAATCAGTATTTTATTAAAACAGCACATTTATGTATTAAATAGTAGATTCCAGGGCAACTTTAAGTGTGAAAACTAAGCATATGACACTATATTTACCTTGACTTCTTATTTAATTATCCAGAGAGGTCACAATGACAATTATAGGCAGGACCACATGGATACCCCAGCTGGCGTGTCACAATGACAATTACAAGAAGCACTGTGTGGATACCCTAGCAAGCCCCTGCTCTACAGATACATTATGGTTACTCTCACCTTTGTAGTTATATGCAAGATTTGATAGGAAAAAAATTTCCTCATATGTGAGTTTGTTTTACTCACATGAATTTGAATTTTTATACTTTTATCTACATAATAGTTAATATCCTCAAAAAAGAATGTCAACATAGGGAAAGATCACTAATTGTCAAGAAAAATTCATAGAGCAAACTGATGAAACATTTACTGCAGTGTATGTTAATGTGATTAAGACAGATAAAATTTAAATTATAAATCACATAGATTCAAACATGCACATGCATGTGCACAGACACACACATACACACTTTTACACTGCTATTGAAATTACAAAAAAAGATTGATCATTGAAATAGAAAGCAGTTAAAGATCTATGGACTCCAGAAGTAAAGATAGTTTATGTATGTGTACAATTAGTGTGCTCTGTGTGTGTGTGCACGTGTATGTGTAAGCATATAACTTGATGAATCCATTGTACCTGGTATTAGGAGACATAAGTCATCTGCAATCATGCCATTTCTGTCTGATTCAATACTGGTACATGTAGTCTCTTCCATATTTTCAAAGGATACTCCTCTAGGAAAACAAACATACAAGCCTCCACAGTTGAGAATCTTCAGTATGAGGAGTCTCTTACGATGATACCTAAAATCATGGTACACTTGAGAACTGATCTTTTACCTTAGAGAACATTTTCTTTGCACTTTTGATCAAGTCAGCAAATGTACTCTTGGGAAATAAAAGTCCCTTCCTGTCCATTAAAAGTTATTTCCCGCTGCATAGGTGCTGAGAAGTCCCATCTGGATGGGTGAGTGTGTGCTATCCTGGGGCGCACTGTCCCGGTAGAGAGCACAAACGCCCCCCCCCCCCCCAGCTCCTGCTGCAAGGCTTTCTTTCCTACACACCCGCCCCCCACCCCCACCCCCAAGCCTGCCTTGTCTGCAAGGTCCTTTACTGTGGAACAGTTTCCTGCCCTTTCACTGAGGCTACCAACCCAGAGTAGTGAGGGCCTGACTAGAGGGCAGGCCTCAAGGTCCCCGCCAGGGAAAGCGGGCCCCCGCTGCTGGGGCTGCAGTCTCTGCTGTGATCTCCTGGACCTGCTCTGCCTGCGCCCTACTTCCCTTTGTCCCTGGCTCATTGGGGCATCCAGGAGTTCCTGTGTAGGTGCCGAGAAGTTTCATCGGGACGGGTGAGTGTGTGCTATCCTGGGGCAGACGGTCCCGGTAGAGAGCACAAACACCCCTCCCCCAGCTCCTGCTGCAAGGCTTTCTCTCCTACACACCCGCCCCCACCCCCACCCCCAAGCCTGCCTTGTCTGCAAGGTCCTTAGCTGTGGAACAGTTTCCTGCCCTTTCACTAAGGCTACCAGCCCAGACCAGTGAGTGCCTGACTAGAGGGCAGGCCTCAAGGTCCCCGCCAGGGGAAGCAGGCCCCTGCTGCTGGGGTTGCAGTCTCTGCTTGTGATCTCCTGGACCTGCTCTCCCTGCCCCCTATTTCCCTTGGTCCCTGGCTCATTGGGGCCACCAGGAATCCCTGCATAGGTGCTGAGAAGTCCCATCTGGATGGGTGAGTGTGTGCTATCCTGGGGCGCACTGTCCCGGTAGAGAGCACAAACGCCCCCCCCCCCAGCTCCTGCTGCAAGGCTTTCTTTCCTACACACCCGCCCCCCACCCCCACCCCCAAGCCTGCCTTGTCTGCAAGGTCCTTTACTGTGGAACAGTTTCCTGCCCTTTCACTGAGGCTACCAACCCAGAGTAGTGAGGGCCTGACTAGAGGGCAGGCCTCAAGGTCCCCGCCAGGGAAAGCGGGCCCCCGCTGCTGGGGCTGCAGTCTCTGCTGTGATCTCCTGGACCTGCTCTGCCTGCGCCCTACTTCCCTTTGTCCCTGGCTCATTGGGGCATCCAGGAGTTCCTGTGTAGGTGCCGAGAAGTTTCATCGGGACGGGTGAGTGTGTGCTATCCTGGGGCAGACGGTCCCGGTAGAGAGCACAAACACCCCTCCCCCAGCTCCTGCTGCAAGGCTTTCTCTCCTACACACCCGCCCCCACCCCCACCCCCAAGCCTGCCTTGTCTGCAAGGTCCTTAGCTGTGGAACAGTTTCCTGCCCTTTCACTAAGGCTACCAGCCCAGACCAGTGAGTGCCTGACTAGAGGGCAGGCCTCAAGGTCCCCGCCAGGGAAAGCGGGCCCCTGCTGCTGGGGCTGCAGTCTCTGCTGTGATCTCCTGGACCTGCTCTGCCTGCGCCCTACTTCCCTTAGTCCCTGGCTCATTGGGGCATCCAGGAGTTCCTGTGTAGGTGCCAGAAGTTTCATCGGGACGGGTGAGTGTGTACTATCCTGGGGCGGACGGTCCCGGTAGAGAGCACAAACGCCCCTACACTAAGGATACCCAACCAGAGCAGTGAGTGCCTGCCTAGCGGGCAGGCCTCAGCAACCCCCGAAAGGGAGCGCAGGCACCTCCAGCTTGTACTGCAGTGTCGCCTGTGTTCTACTTGACCCCGCCCGACCCCTTGCATTCGGCCTTCTTTACGCGGGTCATTGGAATACCACGCATCCATGTTTTGGTGTTGAGGAGTTCACCTGGAAGAGAACGGTTCCTGCCCCTACACTGAGGAGATACACCTAGAGAGTTAGTCACAGCAAAGACTGGTCCAAGACATCAGGCCTCTCCTGGCTCCATTTGAAGGAAAAGATGGGCAGGCGCCAATGCAAGAATTCCCCCAACAACTTGAAAGGCAACGTGACATCACCAGGATCCAGGAATCCCGAAATGAGAAGTGTACACCCTAATCCAGAAGAATTAGAAGAATTCGACTCAAAAGTGAATTTTATGAAAATAATAGAGGACCTTAAACAGGAGGTGAAAAACTGCCACAACCAATTAGAGATTACAAACAAAAAGGTAGAGGAAATGAATAAATCTCTCAAAGATACCCAAGAAAACCAAGAGAAACAAGAAAAAGTAATCAAACAGGTAAGGGAAACGGTTCAAGACTTGAAGAATGAAGTGGAAGTAATAAAGAAAACACAAACCGAGGGAAGGATGGAGATGGAAAATTTGAATAAACGAACAGGAACTACAGAGACAAGTACCACCAACAGATTACAAGAGATAGAAGAAAGAATCTCAGACACTGAAGATACCATAGAGAAAATAAACACTCTCATCAAAGAAAACAGCATAACCAACAAATTCTCATCACAAAACATTCAGGAAATCTGGGACACAATAAAAAGACCAAACCTAAGAATAATAGGGATAGAAGAAGGAGAAGATCTACAGCTCAATGGTCCAGAAAATATATTTAATAAAATTATAGAAGAAAACTTTCCCAACCTTAAGAAAGATATTCCTTTGAAGGTCCAAGAAGCATACAGAACACCAAATCGACTGGATCAAAAAAAAACATCTCCTCGTCATATAATAATCAAAACACAAAACATACAGAATAAAGAAAGAATATTAAGAGCTGCAAAGGAAAAAGGTCAAGTTACCTATAAAGGTAAACCTATCAGACTTACACCTGATTTCTCTATGGAAACCATGAAAGCCAGAAGGTCCTGGATAGATATACTGCAGAAACTACGAGACCATGGATGCAAGCCCAGACTTCTATACCCAGCCAAGCTTTCGTTCACTATAAATGGAGAAAACAAAATTTTCCAGGATAAAAACAAATTTAAACAATACGTAGCCACAAATCCAGCCCTTCAGAAAGTAATTGAAGGAAAATCACAAACCAAGGAGTCCAACAATGCCCACAATAACTCAGACATCTAATGACCCTTCACCAGCACAACTTGAAGAAGGGAAACACACAAACTCTACTACCAAAGGAAAGAAGGAAAGAAAGGAAAAATGACTGGAGTTAACAACCACTGGTCATTAATATCACTTAATATCAATGGACTCAACTCACCTATAAAGAGGCACAGGCTAAGAGATTGGATACGAAAACAGGATCCAACATTCTGCTGCTTACAAGAAACACACCTCAACCACAAAGACAGACATCTACTCAGAGTAAAGGGCTGGGAAAAGGTTTATCAAGCAAACGGACCTAAGAAACAAGCAGGTGTGGCCATACTAATTTCTAAGAAAGTTGACTTCAAACTAAAATCAATCAAAAGAGATGGAGATGGACATTTTTTACTCATAACAGGAACAATTCACCAGGATGAAGTCTCAATCCTGAATATCTATGCCCCTAATATAAAAGCACCCACTTATGTAAAAGAAACGTTACTAAAACTCAAGGCAGTCATCAAACCACACACACTAATAGTAGGAGATTTCAACACTCCTCTCTCACCAATGGACAGGTCAATCAGACAGAAACCTAACAGAGAAATAAGAGGATTAAGGGAGGTAATGAATCAAATGGACTTAACAGACATCTATAGAACATTCCACTCAAATAAGAAAGAATATACCTTCTTCTCTGCAGCTCATGGAACCTTCTCGAAAATAGACCACATACTCGGTAACAAAGCAAACTTACACAGTTACAAAAAAATATCGGTAACCACCTGTGTCTTATCAGATCACCATGGATTAAAGTTAGAATTCAACAACAATGCTATCCCCAGAAAGCCTATGAACTCATGGAAATTGGACAGTCAACTACTGAACCACACCTGGATCAAGGAAGAAATAAAGAAAGAAATTAAAGTCTTTCTTGAATTCAATGAAAACGAAGACTCATCATACTCAAACCTATGGGACACTATGAAAGCAGTGCTAAGAGGAAAGTTCATAGCATTAAGTGCCCACATAAAGAAAACGGAGAAAGCACACATTGGAGACCTAATAGCCCACCTTAAAGCTTTAGAAAGAAAAGAAGCAGACTCACCTAGGAGAAGTAGAAGACTGGAAATAATCAAATTGAGGGCTGAAATCAACAAAATAGAAACACAGAAAACAATCCAAAGAATCAATGAAACAAAAAGCTGGTTCTTGGAGAAAATCAATAAGATTGATAAACCCCTATCCAAACTAATCAAACGGCGGAGAGAGAATACGCAAATTAACAAAATCAGAAACGAAAAGGGAGACATAACCACAGACACAGACGAAATTCAGAGAATCATTAGATCTTACTACAAAAACCTGTATGCCACAAAATTGGAAAATGTAAAAGAAATGGACACTTTTTTAGATAAGTACCATATACCAAAGTTAAACCAGGACCAGGTGAACAATCTAAATAGACCCGTTAGTCGCGAAGAATTAGAAGTTGTTATAAAAAACCTTCCCACCAAAAAAAGCCCAGGTCCAGACGGCTTTAATGCAGAATTCTACCAGAACTTCCAAGAAGACCTAATACCTATACTCCTTAATGTATTTCACAATATTGAAACAGAGAAGTCATTGCCAAATTCCTTTTATGAAGCTGAAGTTACTCTGATACCAAAACCACACAAAGACACAACCAAGAAAGAGAACTACAGGCCAATCTCACTCATGAACATCGACGCAAAAATACTCAATAAAATACTGGCAAACCGAATCCAAGAACACATTAGAAAAATTATCCATTATGATCAAGTAGGCTTCATCCCAGAGATGCAGGGCTGGTTCAACATACGAAAATCTATCAATGTAATCCATCATATAAATAATCTGAAAGAAAAAAACCATATGATCATTTCATTAGATGCGGAAAAAGCATTTGACAAAATTCAACATCCCTTTATGATAAAGGTCTTAGAGAGATTAGGAATACAAGGGTCGTTCCTAAATATAATAAAAGCTATTTATAGCAAGCCGTCAGCTAACATCAAATTAAATGGAGAGAAACTCAAAGCTATTCCACTAAAATCAGGAACACGACAAGGTTGTCCACTCTCTCCATACCTCTTTAATATAGTGCTTGAAATTCTAGCAATAGCAATAAGACAACATAAGGGGATCAAAGGGATTCAAATCGGAAAGGAAGAAGTTAAACTTTCATTATTTGCAGACGATATGATAGTGTACATAAGCGACCCCAAAAACTCCAGCAAAGAACTCCTTCAGCTGATAAACACCTTTAGTAGCGTTGCAGGATACAAGATCAATTCCAAAAAATCAGTTGCCCTCCTATACACAAAGGATAAGGAAGCAGAGATGGAAATCAGAGAAGCATCACCCTTCACGATAGCCACAAATAGCATAAAATATCTTGGGGTAACCCTAACCAAGGAAGTAAAGGATCTATTTGACAAGAACTTTAAGTCAATGAAGAAAGAAATTGAGGAGGATACCAGAAAATGGAAGGATCTCCCTTGCTCTTGGATAGGGAGGATCAACATAGTAAAAATGGCAATTCTACCAAGGGCAATTTATAGATTCAATGCAATCCCCATTAAAATCCCATCAAAATTCTTCACAGATCTTGAGAGGACAATAATCAACTTTATATGGAGAAACAAAAAACCCAGGATAGCCAAAACAATCTTATATAATAAAGGATCGTCTGGAGGCATTACCATCCCTGACCTCAAACTCTATTACAGAGCCTCAGTATTGAAAACAGCTTGGTATTGGCATAAAAACAGAGAAGTCGATCAATGGAACCGAGTAGAAGACCCTGATTTTAACCCACAAACTTATGAACACCTAATTTTTGATAAAGGAGCTAAAAGTATTCAATGGAAAAAAGAGAGCATCTTCAACAAATGGTGCTGGCAGAACTGGTTGTCAACGTGTAGAAGAATGAAAATAGATCCATATCTATCACCATGCACAAAACTCAAGTCCAAATGGATTAAAGACCTCAATATTAGTCTGAACACACTGAACCTGATAGAAGAAAAAGTTGGAAGTACTCTACAACATATGGGTACAGGAGATCACTTCCTACGTTTATCCCCAGCAGCACAGACATTAAGGGCAACATTGAATAAATGGGACCTCCTGAAACTGAGTAGCTTCTGTAAAGCAAAGGACACTGTCACTAAGACAAAAAGGCAACCCACTGACTGGGAGAAGATCTTCACCAACCCTGCAACAGACAAAGGTCTGATCACCAAAATATATAAAGAACTCAAGAAACTAAACTTTAAAATGCTAATGAACCCAATAAAAAAATGGGGCACTGATCTGAACAGAGAATTCTCAACAGAAGAAATTCAAATGGCCAAAAGACACCTAAGGTCATGCTCAACCTCCTTAGCGATAAGGGAAATGCAAATTAAAACAACTTTGAGATACCATCTTACACCTGTCAGAATGGCTAAAATCAAAAACACCAATGATAGCCTTTGCTGGAGAGGTTGTGGAGAAAGAGGCACACTCATTCATTGCTGGTGGGAATGCAAACTTGTGCAACCACTTTGGAAATCAGTGTGGCGATTTCTCAGGAAATTAGGGATCAACCTACCCCAAGATCCAGTAATACCACTATTGGGAATATACCCAAGAGATGCCACATCAAATGACAAAACTATCTGTTCAACTATGTTCATAGCAGCATTGTTTGTAATAGCCAAAACCTGGAAACAACCTAGATGCCCTTCAATGGAGGAATGGATGAAGAAAGTGTGGAATATATACATATTAGAGTACTACTCAGCAGTAAAAAACAATGACTTCTCGAATTTTGCGTGCAAATGGATGGAAATAGAAAACACTATCCTGAGTGAGGTATCCCAGACCCAAAAAGAGGAACATGGGATGTACTCACTCATAATCGGTTTCTAGCCATAAGTAAAAGACATTAAGCATATAATGTGCGATCCTATAGAAGTTAAATAAGAAAGTGAACCCAAAGAAAATCATATAGTCATCCGCATGGAGAGGGGGAAGTAGACAAGATTGCAGGGCAAAAAATGGGAACTTGCGGGTGAGGTGGCATGGGGCAAAGGGGAAATGGGATGAGAAATATGAGAAGGGGAGGATGGGAGGAGCTCGGGGGATTGGGATGGTTGGGATATAGGAAGGATGGATACGGGAGCAGCGAAGTATATATCCTATCTAAGGGAGCCATCTTAGGGTTGGCAAGAGACTTGACTCTAGAGGGGTTCGCAGGTGTCCAGGAATATGTCCCCAGCTGGTACCTTGGGCAACTAAGGAGAGGGAACCTGAAATGACCCTATCCTATACTGATGAATATCTTGCATATCACCTTAGAACCTTCATCTGGCGATGGATCAAGGTAGAGACAGAGTCTCAATTTGGAGCAACGGTCTGAGCTCTTAAGGTCCAAATGAGGAGCAGAAGGAGGGAGAACAAGAGCAAAAAATCAGGACCACGAGGGATGCACCCACCCACTGTGACAGTGGAACTGATTTATTAGGAGCCCACCAAGGCCAGCTGGTCTGGGACTGAATAAGCATGGGTTGATTCCGGACTCTCTGAGCATGGCGGTCAACGAAGACTGATGAGAAGCCAAGGACAATGGCACTAGGTTTCAATCCTAATACATGAACTGGCTTTGTGGGAGCTTAGCCTGTTTAGAAGCTCACCTTCCTGGACGTAGATAGAAGACCTTCGTCTTCCCGCAGGGCAGAGAATTTGGACTGCTCTTCAGTATCGAGAGGGAGGGGGAATGGTGTGGGGGGAGGAGAAGAGGAGTGGGGATAGGGGGAGGGGAGTGGGAGGAGGGGAGGGAAATGGGAAACGGGGAGCAGGTGGAAATTTTAATTAAAAAAGAATAAAAAATAAAAAAAAAAAAAAAAAAAAAAAAAAAAAAAAAAGTTATTTCCCTTACAAAATTTTGATTTCTGTTAAGTAAAAAAAATGTAAAATGGAACACTTTAAAAGTCTTATACATAATTAGAAAATACAGACATAAGCATTAATCAAATGTGTGAAAAATTAAAGAATTTTTGAATATCACAATGTGTTTTACACCTGAATATTTTGCTGAACTTCATTATTTAATTTGAATTATCTTTTTCCTATTTTTCTTCTTTTTTATTTTTTACTTAAAATAATGGTAGTAGGTTTATTTTATTTTATTTTATTTTACTTTATTTTTTTGCCAGAACCTATGACCTATCTAGTCTCAGATTTTTGGTCTAATTTACAAAGTCAAATGTAAGTTCCATTTCATGGAGTGGGCTGCAAATCTTATAAAAATGGTTGATTGTTACTGTAACATCTGTGCCTCTATTGCACCAATGAATCTTACAGTCAAGTCACTGTTGTATGCACAAACAGGTAGGTGGTTAGAATGGTGATTGCTTTCTTCTCTGGTACTGTGCAGAACCTTGCAACGGTATAAACACTACTAAATAGAGGTGAAGTTTTTTGTGGGTGTCAGCTTGATTTCTCAATGTTTGAGGAAATAAGTAAGTATTATCTTCAAAACTACAACCTTACTGTCAGGTTGACTAGGGTAAAAAGTAGCCTTGGCAATGGCCATGATGATTAAGGGTATTTATGGTATCCCTATGTTTAAATATTCAGCAAGACGTAACGAATTCTGGGTACTTGGGGGTTGCTTTATAACATTTGATGTCTAGTTAGAGTATTTTCTCTTCCATTATATAATAAATCTATTCAAATTCCTTTAAAATACTTTAGGATGACTCTACAATAGTAGATTCCCATATGGTGTTAGTTGTCTCCTAACATTTCTGACTTAACTCTGCCCTTCTATCCCATTCTCCACTTAATCTTTCTATTTTAGTTTCTTATTTATTCTTTTATTACACTATCTTCTATGTCTGCCCCTTTTATTGGAGTTTCTTGCCATCAGCATCAATCCCTTATGTACTTCCTAACCTATACCTCTATATTATTCTTTTTTTCAACTGGACTTTTATTTGTTTATCTCTTATATTATTCTTATTGAGCTATATAATTTTCTATTCTTCTCTCCCTTCCTCTCTCCTCCTCTTCAACCCTCTCACATGCTCCTTATTTACTAATGAGATCTTGTCTTTTTCTACTTTCCATGTAGATTAGATCCATGTATGTTTCTCTTAGGGCCTTTATTGTGGTCTAGGATTGTGAATTGTAGACTGATTTTTCTTTGCATTATGTCTAAAAGCCATTCATGAGTGAGTACATTTGATATTTTTCTTTCTGGGTCTGGGATACTGCATTCAATATGACGTTTTCTAGCTCCATCCATTTGCCCATTAATTGCAAGATGTCATTTTATTTTTTCCACCTTGTAGTACTCCATTATGTAAATGTACCACATTTCCCTAATCTATTCTTTGGTTGAGACACATTTAGGTTGTTTCCAGGTTCTGGCTATTACAAACAATGCTGCTATGAACATAGTTGAGCACATGTCCTTGTGGTATGAATGACCATCCTTTGGGTATATAACCAAAAGTGGTATTGTTGGATCTTGGGGAAGGTTGTTTCCTAATTTTCTGAGAAATTGCCATACTGATTTCCAAAGGAACTGTACCACTTTGCATTTCCACCAGCAATGCAGAAGTGTTCCTTTTACTCCACAACTTCTCCAGCATAAATTGTCATCAGTGTTTTTTGTCTTGGCCATTCTTACTTGTTTTTATTTTTCTCTGATGGCTAAGGATGTTGAGCAATGTTCCAAGTGCCTTCCAGCCATTTCAGATTCATCTATTGAAAGTTCTCTGTTTTGGTGGGTACTCAATTTTTTTTTTATTGGAATATTAGTCCTTTTGATACCCAGTTTCTTGAGTTCTTTGTGTGTTGACTGAGTTTTCTGTCCTGCCCGGTTCCCACAGTCGTTAAGTCCCAAAGAAATCACACAGAGGTCTAAATTAACTATAAACTGATCGGCCCATTAGCTCAGGCTTCTTATTAACTCTTATAACTTATATTATCCCATTATTCTAGTATATGTTAGCCACATGGCTAGGTACCTTTTTTGGTGAGTCAGTCACATCTTGCTTCTTCTTTGGCTTGGTCATGACTGCAGAAGACAGAATCGTCTCCCCCAAATCCTCCTGTTCTTATTAACCTGTCTCTACTTCCTGTCTGGTTGTCCCACCTATACTTCCTGCCTGGCTACCAACCAATCAGCATTTATTTAAAATATAATTGACAGAATATAGACCATTATTCCACATCATTTGTGTATTTTGAAGATCAGTACTCTGATGTAGGCTTGGTGAAGACCTTATCCCATTTTGTAGACTGTTGTTTTGTCTTGTTGGCCATGTCCTTTGCTTTATAGTTTTTCAGTTTCAGTGGGTGCCAACTATTAATTGTTTCTCTCAGTGTCTGTGCTACTGGGGTTATTATATTCAGGGAGTGGTCTTCTGTGCTGATGTGTTCAAGTGTACTTCCCAATTTTTCTTCTATGAGGTTTAGTTTGGTTGGTTTTATGTTAAGGTCTTTGTTCCATTTGGACTTGAGTTTTGTGCATGGTGATAGATATGGATCTATTTACATTCTTCTACATATTGATATCCAGTTACACCAGCACCATTTGTTGAATATGCTTTTTTCCAATTTAAACTTTTTGCTTCTTTGTCAAAAATCAGGCATTTGTAAATGCGTGGGTTGATATCCGTGTCTCTGATTCAGTTCCATTGGTCCTTCTGTCTGTTTTTACACCAATCCCAGACCGTGGAGGTCCCTAGCTTGGTCCTTGTCCCATTGAGGTCACTTGCTCAGGGCTGCTCCCTTGGAGGTCCCTGGCTGGAACCCAGTACTGCAGAGGTCTTTGGCTCAGGTCTGCTCCCTTGGCAATTGCTCCCTTGTACCTGCTCCTGTGGAGGTTGGCTGCCTTGGGCCTGCTCTGGCTGAGGTCTCTGGATTGGGCCTCTACCTCCATCATTGCTCACTACACTTTATATTATTCTATATGAGGGATATATCTAAATTTTAAAATCTAGCAGCCACTTTAAGAAAAAACATGTGGTCTATGTCACTTGGGGTCTGAGCAACCTCACTCAGGGTGATTATTTCCAACTCCTTCCATTTACCTTCAAATTTGATAATTTTATTTTTTATTAACAACTGAATCATAGTCCACTGCGTAAATGTGACATTTTTTTTATTGTCCATTTATCAGGTGGTGGTTTTCTAGCTGTTTCCAATTACTGGTTATTATGAATAGTGATTCAATGAACATGGATAAAGAAATTATAGTTTCCCCTTCCTCTACTCCTGCAGTTTCCCCTATCTTCCCTCCCATCTGTATCTACTCCCGGAGGAGTTAATTTCATTGGTTAAATAAAGAAACTGCCTTAGCCCTTTAATAGGACAGAAAATTAGGTAGGCGGAGTAGACAGAACAGAATGCTGGGAGAAAGAAGCTGAGTCAGGGAGTCGCCATGATTTTCCCACTCCAGACAGACGCAGGTTAAGATCTTTCCTGGTAAGCCAGCTCGTGGTACTACACAGAATATTAGAAATGGGTTAAATCAATATGTAAGAGCTAGCCAATAAGAGGTTAGAACTAATGGGCCAGGAAGTGTTCAAAAGAATACAGTAATTATTTTGGGGCATAAGCTAGCCATGCCGGCGGCTGGGTGCCGGGGACACAGCCCCGCCGCTCTTATTACAACAGTATGCTGTGAATACCATTGATTAATAAAGGACTGCTTTGAGCGTATAGCAGAGCAGGTCAGAAAGAGCTAGGCAGGGACAACTAAATTGAATGCTGAGAGAAAGGACCTAGAATCAGAAAGAAGTGATGTAGTCCTTCTGTAGACAGATGGCAGAAGTTAATCCTGTAGATCAGAGCCTCATGGTGATACACAGATTAAGGAAAATGGGTTAAATTAATATGTGTTAGCCAATAAGAAGCTAAAGCTAATGGGCCAAGCAGTAATTTAATTAATACAATTTCTATGTAATTATTTTGGGTCTGGACAGTTAGGACAAATAAGCAGACTCCCTCCAACAACTCCCTTTCTGTATCTTGTTAGAAAAGAACAGGCTTCTAAGAGATAAAAGAAAAATATAAGATAATAAGATAAAACATAACAAAAAAGTTGGACAAGGCAAACAAACCAACAGAAGTAAAAGGGTCTAAGACAAGGCACAAGAGAGAGACCCACTCATTCACAAACTTGAAATTCCCATAAAATATTAAACTTAAAGCTATAATATATCTGTAGAGGACCTGTTGCAGGCCTGTGTAGACCGAGTGCCTGCTGCTTTAGTCTCTGCGAGTTCTTACATGATTTGCTCAGTTGATTTACAGGCCCTTGTTCTTCTGGCGTCCTTCATCCCTTCTGTCTCTTACACTCCTCTACCTCTTCTTCCTTGGTGTTCCCCGAGATTTGAGGAAAGCAATTTTCATGGTGGCATTTGTAAACAAGAAGGTGATAGATAGTAGAATTAAATTGTTTTGGTAAATAGTCTTTTAATTTAGCAGATATCTTTTTCCAAAAATGGATGAGCTATCTCTGCAATAATATTTTTTCAAATTTTCTTACTGTGTCGATAATTTACATAATTGATAATCATGTTTTTGATGTCTATAAGTTCCTTTGGACAATGTATAACAATGCATTCAGTCATTGATCAGATATGGCCCTGCTTTTCTATAGCTTCGAGAAAGATAGTAAAACCATGAGGATAGTGAGCATAATACAGTCAGAAGCATGCACTATAAAGTGTCTTAAGGAACACTGCATACATAAATGAAACCAATATTTCACAGTGGGTGTGACTCTTTCAGAAGAGCATTTAGGGGCAGAGACTACACAAAGGAAGCAGAATGAGATGAGAGGCAAAAAACACAACATAAAAGCTATTGCAGCATTTACCTTTAACATGTTCATAATCAAGGAAAGACATTTAAAATATTAATGCATATGGCTGAGTAGTGTGTGTGTGTGTGTTTGTGTGTGTGTCGTGTTTTTCAGTTTCTATTGAGTTTATATAATGTAATTAAACTCTTAAAGATTTTATTGTCCTGCTAGGTTTAGATACTTCCATTCTTGTTGATAATCAAATGAGGCATGATTATGCTTTTATATCCCTTAGGAGGTCTGAAAACTGGATTTTGCTTGAGGAGTGCTAAATGCATATATATTGCTGGATATAAATAAGAAAACCATCATCAATAAAGCTTTAATTATCTTCTTACATATATAGTGTATGTAATAATATTAGTGAGTCCTTTATTTTCTTCTATCCTTGTTTGTGTCTAAATTGAGTTCATCTTTAAATTACTTGGCTTAAAATTTTAGTAGATTTTTCTACTTTGTTTTCATTAAATATTTGCAGAAAAACATATAACCAAGGAAAAAATAACTCTGCTTTTTTTTCAATCATGAAATATACAATGACCAATCAATTCTGCTCAATATAACTTCTCATTTTATGACAAACTCTAAAGATTTATATAGTGACTATTATTTGATGTGAGTTATAGTAATGCAATATAATAAACAGGCATACATTCTCCAATATTTATTTAAAATAACAGAATAGTATCAACTAATGAAATCATGTCTCCACACAAACACATTGCAAAGTGTTTACATGGACTCGATAAAGTAGCTTATGGACATAGGCTAGGCCATTCTGTCTTTCCCTTTACCAAATTATAGCTCACTGCCACAGAGAAACTACGAGAGGCTTTGTAAATTTCTTCAGTCTAAACTGGGTCATGATATGCTCTAAGTAGATCCGCTGAAAATTAAGTTTATTTTCATATTGTTAAATTAAAATTAACAGCACACATAATTCTTCCTTATTAGTTTTAAATTAAATGAAGTCAGATGTCGTGTTTAGCTTCTTTTGGTGAAATTTCTGCTTAGCTGTCATAGTAAAGCTAGGCCAAGTAATAAGCAAGAAATAGGAGTCTTATTTAGGTTTTCTATGACTTTGAAGAAACACCATTACCATGGTAACTCTTATAAAGAAAAATATTTATTTGAGGTGGAGGCTTATAGTTTCAAAGGTTTGGTGCATTATCATCATGGTGAGGGGCATGGAGGCATGCATTCAGACATGGAGGGTGACAGGATGCTGGAGAAGGAACTGCTACACATTGATATGCAGGGAATAAGAAATAGACTGTCTCACGGGGCATGCCTTTAGCATATGTGTGGCCTCAACCCCACCTCTGCAGTGACACGTTTTCATAAACAAGGCCATACCTCTTAATAGTGCCACTGCCTTTTAGGTCCAGTGTTTTTTCACTACCACATTCCACAACCTGGGCCGCAAAGGGTTATAGCCATATGCTAATAAAAAATTCATCAGTCCAACTTTAAAAGTCCACAGAGTCTATTACACTCTCAAACTTATTTAAAAATTCAATGTTCAAAATCTCTTATTGTTGGGATATTTGTTGCTATTTTCTTTAAAAAATTATTGCAAATTCTTTGCCAGTGTTCATTTTTTTTTTGTCCATAATGAAGCAAATACAGCATTAGTAAAAGGAACCATAATTTCTGTTTGGTCTATTCTTGATAATTGATGAAATCTCAATTTTCCTTTCAGAATCAATTCAGAAAACTTTTCTACATAGGTCTTTATTTACTCTGTATGTATGGTAAAGATATCCTTTCTAAGATGTTATCTTCTTTCTGTATAACAATTTATGAAGGAGAATTAGTCAAAGGTAGAATGAAGAGGATACAATCAAGTTCTGAATCCAAGAAATCCACATGTACATCCTATGATTACTTTTGTACAACAGTCAATTCTCTCTCAGCCTCATCTGCTTATTTTCCTGGACTCTTTAAACCTTTATCATCTTGTAATGTTTGAAATAAACTACTTAGTTCTTGAGTAGTTAAGCCTATTGTGAGTTGTAGCCAGTTAATATATCCCAGCCATTTTTGAAAATAGTTAAGAGTTCATAATTGATCTCTCCTGATTTGAACTGTCTGTGGTTGAATTTTCTGTAAACCTATCTTATATCCTAAATAATTAATAGAATTTCTTCTTTGTATGCTTTCAGGAAAAATTTGTAATCCTCCAAGAAGCATATTTCCCTTTACTTCATCAAACACTTTTTCTAAAGTATCTGCATCTGAATTCGCCATTAGGATATCATCAATAGTAAATTATAGATTGTGGAAAAGATTATGAATTAATTCTAATGAATGTACAAAATATTGACATAAGGTGGGTCTGATTACTATTCCTTGTAGAAGAATTTTCCAATGATATCTCTTAACAGGCTGGAAATTATTATAAGTAGGCAATGGGGATGCCTGCTTACTTAAATATCTTCAAATCTAACCTTTATACAGGATCCTAGTTAACTCTGCATGGCCATTGGGGTACCTATCATCTGAATGTCATTGTTCTATGGCAAATGGATAAATTAAGGTTGGTTTTTTAATAAACTTAGGCCACTCCTCTTAAGTTTTACAATGGAGCAGTGAAGTAGCTTCTGTTCTAAATTCCTCTGTCTGTGTCTGAGTATTTTTTTCTTATTTTCATTAGTAGATATTTCTAAGGTTTATATATTACTAGTCAATCTTTTCTTATTTTCACTAGTCATTCTAATGTTTGTATCTTATCAGTCAAATTTTTATATGTGACTCAGTTATCAAGCTACTTTTTAAAGGATAAAATATGAATTACCAACCTGATAACAATTACATTCAACATTATGTCAATCCCAGCTAAGTGATTTACCCATTCATTTTCTCTCCATTTGCAAACCATCCATAGTAGCACCTTACAGAGTCCTAACTCCCTGCTTTGTGATATTTCTGCTTATTAACATGGGGATGATTTTTACTTTTAGTATTATTCAACTCTTTCCTTTTGGACTTCCCAAGTGTCTCACCAAATCCACTCACTTCTCAGTTTGTTCATAGCAACAGTGCCTTCAGTGGAGGGGTTGAGCCTCTTCCATGATTTCTGAGTGCAAGTCCACTACTTGAAGGAATACAAATGACAAGTAATGGCAGCCTATTGATGTGAACTCTCTGTGTGGTCCTGTCACAAATTTGATGTCAAATATAGTAGAACGTTCTTATTGGAACCACTAGCTCAAAAATAATGACATAGAAATTTGTTATTGATTATGAAAGCTTAGCCTTGGCTTAGGCTTTTTTCTAACTTGCTCATGTAAGTTTAATTAATCTGTTTCTATTAATCTACATTATACAACATGGCTTGGTTACCTCTTCTCTGTCTTATATGTCAAACTTTTTCCTTGTCTTATTGATATCCCTTGCCTCTCTCCTTCCCAGAGTTTTCTATCTCCCCAAAAGTCACACCTAACCTTTCTTCCTCCTAACTATTGTCCATTCAACTGTTTATTAAATCAATCAGAATGAGCCTTGGCAAAGACATGTCTTCACAGTGTAACAAATATTCCACCACAATCTCCAAGGTGATTTAAGCTTCAAATTTGTAGCTTTCTAGGCCTCCATTCAGGCCCACGCTGATACATGTCTGGCCTCAGCAGCTTTTCTTCATCATGGAGGCTAATTCCGTAGTCCCTTTCTTCAGAACCATATGGTTGAAGTTGTCAAAGTTCTACTGCTTACAGGGAATAGACCATGGCCTCCTTGTTCAGTTACATCTTCACTGACATTCTGTTTTCAATGATTAGATGAGGCTGACTTCAAACTCAGAGATCCACTTACCTGTGCCTTTCAAGTACTGAGATTAAAACTGTAGACTGCCATACCTAACTTCTAAGATTTTCTTTAATTTCTTTTCATAAGTTTGAAATTTAAGTGGGTTAGATTTGTCTTCTTTCCTCTGCTTCTGGATTGATGGTATTAAAGATGTAAATTTCCACCACCCTGCATAAGCTTTTATTTAATTCTTTTCCATAAACTGGAACCAGTCTGTCCTGAGGTTAGCACTCCCATTGTTCCATTTCTTAATCTGTTTATTTCCTTAAACACAAGACTTAGCTCCATTGCATTTTCTGGTGTCTTTTTTTCTTGCTCAGATTGCTCCTTTGCATTACATCTTCATTAGACATAACACTAGTAACCACACAATGTATACTATATTAGGTGGTTTGAGATTCTCCCTCCCAACAGATTTAATCCAAAATTTTTCACTTTAGTCTCGGGCAAACTTTTTGAACAAGGGCAAAAAGCAGCCACACTCTTCACAAAAATATCACAAGAACAATTTATAGATAACACACTAAAATTCTTCTCTGAAACCTCTTGATTCAGGCACTCACAGGTTAAATCACACTTAGTACCACTGTCTTACATGCTCCTTCTAGAATGGCCCATTAAGGAAGCAGCACTTAAAGGATCCAAATGCTTCAATAATCCAGTGTCCCAAGGTCCGTATTCTTTTAAACAAAAGTATGGTCAGGCCTATCACAGAAATACCCCAGTCCCAGGTATCAACATCTGTCATAGGGTTTCTCTTGCTGTAAAGAGACAACGTTACCATGACAGCTCTTATAAAGGAAAACATTTAATTGAGGTAGCAGCTTACAGTTTCAGAGGTTTAGTCCATTATCATCATGGCAGGAAGCATGGCAGCATGCATGCAGACACAGTGCTGGAAAAGGAACTGCTACATATTGATATGCAGGTAATAAGAAGTAGAGAGTCTTACTTGGCATAGCTTGCACATATATGAGATTGTAAACCTGCTTTCACAGTGACAAACTTCCTCCAACAAGTCCACACCTCCTAATATCATCACCACCTTTGGAGGCCATTTTCTTTTAAACTACCACAAGGAGTAAATTTTTATTTATAAAGTTTAGTTTTAAACTACTATTTTAAAATCATAGCAAATTTAAGAATCATAATAACTGTACATTTGCATAAATAGTTCCTTCATGGGGAATAGTCTACTTAACGAAAGGATTTGGTTACCCAAGAAAGAAGCACATTCTCTTCTAACTTCATGAATACTTTTTTTTATCCTAATGAGAAAGGACAAACACCACAAAGAAACTTTCAGTTTATATCTCACCATTTATGTAGTATTAATATATAGTATTAATATTTATGTGGTATTATATCTATGACCAGTTAATTAAGATAGTTGTTCAGAATTTCTAACATAGAATTATCAAACCCAAAAGGTATGGTATATAAGAAATAATAAGAAACCATTTGAATTCCCTATATGTATTACAGCTTTTTAATGCATTTCTTGTTGTACTATCACTTTTGTAAGACAAATACCCCAGTTAAGTTCTAAATCCTTTGCTCAAACATGTACACAATAAATAAACTCATTTACATATGAATATCTCATTTATTGAAATAACACAAACCTTCTGAATCATGACTTATAAATTTCCATGAAAAGGCCTTCTCTGGGAAACTTGTGTGATTATAATGTCAGGGAAACAAGTCACCTCCCATGACCCTTCCTTCATTTTCATTGACAAGCATACAAGTTAGGAAGAAAGTAGGTTTGGCATCTTGTCTGTTTCTTTTTCCACAAAGGAAAATTCTGTAGGCAATCTCTGGAACCCAGCAATCTAACATGCTTGTTGATTTTATAATAACTGAGTGGAAACAAAGTCTTGTTTGATTGAGCCGTGTCTTATCAGTTCCATTTATTTCTCTTCTGCCTTCACAGACTTCTTTCCAAGCAATGCTGACTATTGTTTCAGTACTCTCTTAAGAATTTTAACTGCCACGATCTAATGAAGTTCATTTCTTGGTAGAACTGATAAGTTATTTTCTTAATTGGCGGCAACAGTGAATGGCCAAGAGAGTTTGGGCACTTTATTAGTTAGGGTTCCCATTGCTGTGAGGAGACATTATGACCATGGCAACTATTATGAAGGGAAAATTTATTTGAGGTGGCTTACTTACAGTTTCAGAGGTTAAGTCCATTATCATCATGGCAGGGAAAATGATGGGGTGCAGTCAGATGTGGTGCTGGAGATGATACCGCTTTCATCTTGACTCAGGAAGTCAGCAGACAGCCACACTAAGGAATGCTTCAGCAAAAGAATCCTTGAACCCTGCACCCACAGTGACATACTTCCTCTAAAAGGGCACACTTCCTAATAGTTTCACTCCATTTGGGAGCCATTTTTTTTTTCAAATCACCACAGGCACAGAAATGAAAACCTTTCTTCCTATAGGAAGACAGAAGTAAAATAAATGGAGTTTATTTCAATTCCTTTTTACTTATGCTTTATGTTCAATATGTAAGCTGTCTTTTATAATTAAAAACTTCCTGAATCTGGTTAAATTTATGCTTTAAATTAGTTGTAATTTTCTAAACAATGCAATTGATTTTTTTTTTGTTTTGGTTAAGATGTAAAATGAGGGCATGGGAATAGGGCTCATTTGGTTTCCTGCCTATCTAGTACACCCAAAGCCATGGTATTACTCAATAGCAATACATAAACCTGTAGTGTAGTTCACATCTGTGACCGCACCACTCTAATGTGGTTCACACCTGTGACCCCATCACTCTAGTGTGGTTCACACCTATGGTCCCATCACTATGGTGTGGTTCATACCTGTGGTTCCATCACTACTGTGGTTCATATCTATGACTACATCACTCTAGTGTGGTTCACACCTATGGTCCCATCACTCTAGTGTGCTTCATATCTATGACTCCATCACTCTAGCATGATTCACACCTGTGGTCGAGTGGTTCACACCTGTGGTTCCATCACTCTAGTGTAGTTCACACCTGTGGTCCCATCACTCTAGTGTGGTTCATATCTGTGACTCCATTACTCTATAACCCCATCACTCTGGGAGTAGAAGAAGGAAGATTGGTAGTCAGTTATAGGTGATCCTTGACTACACAGTTAAATTCAAGGTCAGTCTGGGCTGTATGAGCCCTGATCAAAACAAGTAAATAAGCAAATAAATTAAATAATTAATAAGAAGATATGAATTATCTATGACATTGCTTTAAAATTGTCTGGACCTCTGAATTCCAAATGAGAAATTTTATTATTAAATCGAGTCCAGATTTATTTTGTTCTGATTAGGACTCTCTTGCCTTATTAGTTTTAGAAACAGAAGACTGTTTGTACATTTACATAATTGTAAATCTGATAATAAATTATCTGCTTACCTACTAGAAATGATGATGTCATCTTAAAATGTGGAATATCAGTATGAAGAGGATTTTATATTACTCACAACTATCTGCTCATATTTCTTATATAACACTCCTTTTATAGAATGTGAGTTCAATAAAGAAATATTTGAAATTCACAGAAAATCTTGGCATAATAGTATGCTATCATCTTATTTTGTCAAATTTCAAAAAGAAAAGATAATAGAAAAAGAATAGATTTAATTTCAAGATACCTCAATATTTTGCTTTCATCCAGGCGCCATGGTAATGTGTCTTTTAGGAATTTTTTATATTTATTTTGTATTAGTTTCTTAGCACAAACTATATCATCTTTGAATTTTGGTATTTTCCAACAGGAAACTGTGTCGCAGCAAGTTAAACTCAATGGATGTCAGTTTGTCACGAGGACAGCTCTGTCTAACACCCATCTTTTCTTTCATCAAATGGCAATTATCCTGAATCCACCATATTACTTGAGTTTTCTTTTTATGTGACTTTTTAGTCACAAAGAAAAAGCTAACAATTGTCCCTCTAAATGTTCTATTACAGAATTTTCTTTTCACAAAGCATCTAAGTCCCCCATTACGGTGATTAAAATCAGTTTCATGTAGTGCCAACAGAGGGATCATCTCTCTTTCCTCAAAGAACTATTGTAAACGCTTAATCTCCTTTATTTATGTTATTCCTACTGCGGAAGGCCTCTTTCATGATATCTTGTCCTGGAGTCACACTGCCATGTCCCTGATCTTTATAGGTACACTGGTTCTTTCATGCTGTTCCAGTATTTGCTTCAGACATGGAAGAGATTTGATTTTGACTTGGGTAGCCCATACTAAACCAGTAACTGTCTTATCAGGATCCAAACACTCTCCCTGCCATCTGTGGGGAGTTGGCACATTCAAAAGATACAACAGATCAGATTAGGATGTCTTTAACCACATGGATGACAAAGAGACTCTTAGATCCTTTCATCACTTTGGGAGAATTGAGAACAAGCTGTCTCCTAGCCTTCTCTCCCTTTTCTTTGTCACTGATATTTAGGCAAGTTGTTTACAAACATTTCTGATATATTTTACCAAATTTTGTGTGATGTTCTGAATAGCCTCCTGCATGGTACCAATTTATGGGCAAGAAATATTGTTAGTCAAAGCTTCTCCTATAACTCCCATCATTCAAATTCTTGGAGGCCAACACGTGCCACAAAGGTGTGTCATGAGGAAAAGCCAGGCTATGATCCTATCTGAAATTCTGCTTTAAATGACCTATACAACTGGAAAGGACTTTTCACTTTCTGTAGTGGATGATCCTGAAGGTGTCTTCAAAAGACTGGAACATTCAAATGCCATCAGGTTTGAATTCATAGTAAACTTTGCATAGTATTATTTATAGATATTAACAATACAACTTTGGAAAACTTTGATATTTAATCTGTGAATCACAGGTTCCTCATCTTTAAAAGGTAGGTATTTATATATTAGTTACATCATAGTGGTGTATATATATGAAATATATATAAGGTATAGCAGAACCTGATTAAAAATAAGAGAGCAAAATTATTAACTCACTTTTCAGCATTGATAACTAATTTTTCTATGGGAGAAATAAGTAATAAATATCTGGAAGAGTAATTGTAGTAATATACCTTGATAATTGGTCCAGTCTAGGCATTGCTTTAATATGTTTTATTTCTACTTATATCTCAACCTATAGTAGAAAATAAAGCATAAAAAGTATAATGACTCTTAATTCATCAATATGTGGAGAAAAGGATACTGGGGAGTTCATAGATCTGAATTAAACAGATGAATCACCTTTTCCCCTCAAGACACAGGGATCTTCATCAAGTGAGGGTTATATGTACAAAGATTTTAAGAGATTGTGGGTAGCATCAAGAAAAGTCTTTTCCAGACAGATAATTGACACATAACTCAGAGTAATTGTGACAGTATCTATATATTTATATACTATAAAAGATTAAGTCAGATGAAATATCAGAAGGGAGGGAGAAAGTGGGGGGTATGAACTTTCAACACTAATTGAAGTTCTACTGGCATTTGTTAGCTACTGGGAGAAGGTGAGTTAGTTTCTTTAATGAAGTAACCCCTGGTTTGAGTTAAGCCACACACCAGGTGAGCTCCACTCTAAAGCCTAGGTGGAAAAAACAACCTGGCCTTCATGGGGAGAAAAAGAAAACAAAACCTTAAACTTAAGAAAGTAGGAAGGTAATGGTAGAGAGGGTAGGTAGAGGAGGAGTTGGAGACTCGTAGATAAAGATGATCAAAATGCATTGTATAATTAGCCCTCTTGTTGGTTGTCCAGTATAGTGAGTTTTTCTTGTCAAACTTTCTTCGGAACACTAACCCCCAAATAATGACACAGAATCTTCCTGTTAATTATGGAAGCTTGGCCTTAGCTTAGGTTTGTTACCAACTAGCTCTTATAACTTGAATGAATTCATTTCTATTTATTTATGTTTTACCATGTGGCTCTTTACCTCTCCTCCACTCTTTATGTCCTACTCCCTCTGTGTCTCACTGTTGAAATTCTAACCTCTCTTCTTCCCTGAGTTCCTCTTTTTCCCCAGAAGTCCCATCTATTCTCTCCTGCCAACTATTGGTCATTCAGGTCTATTTTAAGCCAACCAGAAGGTATGAACAAATATACCAAAACAGTGCAGTTAAGAGTGGTCTGCATTGAAACTATATATACCCAAACAACAAAAATTGACTCAGCAGATAGTGCATGTGTGTGTGTCCATTCATATATATGTATGTATATAAATATATATGTATGTACTAATCAACAAAATGAGACTATCAACTTGATATATCAACTTGGGGATATGGAGGTTTTGGAGATAGTAGTTGGTTTCAGGAGCCATTTCAGACTTCTCCTTTTCTCACATCTCACAGGGCCTTGAAGGAAAAATCTTGAGACAAGAAAACTTGAAGTTAGCCAAAACATTACGTGCTGACCGTGGAGACTCAAGCTCTGGAAAGCACCACAGAGTGTCTTCATGACTTCCTGCTTATCACTAACAGCAGGTGTTCTAGCCACTGACCCTGCAACTGCCCTGCTTAGCTGCCAAACTGCCCCACTTAGTTGCCTAGCTACCGAGCCCCTCCTTTCCTTCCCCCTTTCCTCAGTTCCCCCTTGCCCTAGCTCCTTTCTGAGGAGTATTTAAGACATGAAACTTGCTTCAATAAATGGATGCCTTGACAAAGAATACTGCTTGGCGTCCGTTTCTCTCTCCTCCCATGTCTTTCAGATAGTGCCTCTTCAAGACCCTGGAGTAACTTAGGACCTGCTGGGCGGGTCAAGTTGGGAGGTGATAAAGGGAAGAAAGGAAAGGGAAAGTGATGTAATTCTATTTTATTTAAAATATATTAATGCTTTAAATAATTAATAAAATATCAGTTTTTTAAAAAACAAAACCAGTATGACCTCATTTCGCTATGCCCGTGCTTTTGATATTGCTATTTCTATCTATGTCATTCTTAAATTCATTGATTTGTAACCACAATTACTACAAATACTTTATTTGTATGCATTTATTTTAGACAGTAAACTTTACATTCTGTATTTTAGACAGACTATAATCAATAGTCTATTCTTCATTTTTATTTTGGTATCTATTACCCTGTATCAGACCTGTCACTACAATGACCAACTGCAATAATCTCTCAATTAAATTTGGAAAATAGAGACTATTGGCTAGATTTTGACAACTGATATGGTGAGTGGTTCATAATTTATAACCCCCACATCCACTTGTACTTAGGTTATAGCAGTGAAAATATAAAACATTCTAAAAGTTTGTATACCCCAATGCTCCTTGATCTTTGATGCAGTTGCATATTAATAAACTTATATGATTAGGAAATGCTTTGTGAAGAAACCCTTTTATATTTCTAGTCTTCCAAATATCATAGATTAACCTATGCTACCTTAAATATGCTTGGATAACCTAATAGCCTATAACTTGGGAAATTATATTTAATACAAAAGTTTATCATACAAAACAGTGTTCAGTATCCAAAACCACTTGTATCCAAAACCACTAGTAGCACAGTACACTGTAAAACTTTGGCTGGCTGTGTGGCTTCTTGAAAGCTGTGACTCATTACAACTAACTAGCATCTTGAGACTATCACACTGTACTACAACTAACTAGCATCTTGAGACTATCACACTGTACTATCAGTGACCTAGAAATAGATCTACAGTCAAAATATGAAGCATGACTTTTACTGAATGGTCATCACTTTTGTTGTATTGTGAGGTTAGAAAATTGTACATTGATCTATATTAGTTGTGGATCACCTACACTTCTATTTACATATATGAATAATTGTGATAGTATTATTTATAAATAAGATATAAAATATCATAGGGATTTATAATAAGGTAGGAGGAGTGTAAAAAGAGGTATAAAAAGTATATGAATATGCTTTCCCAAAATTTTTTTTGTTCTTATCTTTCAATTCCAAGGACACGCCTTACAGCTTCAAGGCATATCTAAATTAGCAACACGATTGCTTTTCCACTTTGGGTATATTATTAACTAAATGAAGTTTATTTGCATATAGTATTATGACTGTTACTAAGTGATTAATTGGTGAAAAACATATGGCACATGTATGTGTTGGATGAAGACTGGTTCACATCCTGAGCAGAACAAGTATGATCCAGAAAGATGTTATCTTACCACTCAGAAAGGCATACAATTTAAACCATTCTTTTTAGTCTCTAGGGATTTCTAGTTAATTTTTTTGGTCTGTGGGTAGGCATAAATAACTGGAGTCATAAAAGTAAACTCCTTAGGAAAGAAAGTACTACTGTATTATTATTAAATAGTCTTCATGGAGGGAATTTCTTGGCTCATTTTGGAAATTTTAAAAAGTTCAGTAGTGGGAGATGT
Organism: Chionomys nivalis; assembly: GCF_950005125.1. Lineage (NCBI taxonomy): Eukaryota > Metazoa > Chordata > Mammalia > Rodentia > Cricetidae > Chionomys > Chionomys nivalis. The sequence goes on from NC_080088.1 coordinate 11,856,139, forward strand.
TTATAGAGACAAACAATAATAAAATCTGAGATTTATTTTGAAGTTACATCTTCAATATTAAGGCTGAGAAATGTTAGGTTTTGGTTTGAGATTTGTGTGTGTGTGTGTGTGTGTCTGCCTGTCTCTCTGTGTTTATGTCTGTGTGCATTTATATGGTTCATTTGTACATGAACAGATGGAAATCTAGTGGTTAGCTTCAACTATATTTTTGACACCCTCCAAATATGTTCTTTTGAGACATCAAGCATCTAACCCACTGAACTTTGTCTCTAGTCCTGAGAAATGTTTATAAATATGCACTACTATATATTTCATTTATCACAATATTTTTTCCATGTTCAAGAAATCTTTACTGTAAGACACAAAGAAAAACATAAGAAGCATAATGTAGTAATAAGATGAACATACTTTTATTTCTTTTAAAAGTATGTAGGATTCTTGAAATGTCTACTGCTTTAGCTTCTATAGCTCATTTTATAAATATTTAAACAGTGAAACAAGTTTAATATTCTTAATTATTGTTTGAATGTTAAACATGCTAAATATATTAAGGATAAGTAAATATAAGCATATATAACATTCTAAAATGCAAGCTAATAATTATTTGCACTCTTGAGCTCACCTAATTCTACAGTTTATGCTTTTAAATTATTGTGTTGGTCTGTTCTCTATTGTATGATCACTTGTGTATAGAATTTGAAAATCTCTTTTGCTAAAAATAGTAACTTCAAGGAAAGGCCTCATCCCTTATTACTTACCCTATTATTCATTTTCTATGGTTGATAAACTTATAATGCCCTGATTCAAATACATATGGCTTTTAAAATCTTTTGAAAAAAAATAAAGTCATACATCATGCATTAATATTTTGCTCATGATCTCCCCACATTCATATAGAAAGTCTTCTCTTGTGGTTAGTGATATGAATATATTCCTGTGGTTTTGCAGTCGGGGGAATATAGTGTAGTGGGTCTTCTGGGTTAAAACACAAAGGCTTATGGTGTACTTTGGCTCTCTCTCTTTCCTATGACTTTCTTCAGAGACCAGCGTCCACAAGAGGGATTTGCTTTGTTTTTATAATTAGCAGCAGCTGGGTGAAACAGCATCCAAAAGAGAGGAAACACAGCAGAGAGACTTGCAAGCCATCTTGCCAACAGGTGTTCTTAAGGATCAAGTTCTTAAAAACGTCTGAGGTAAGATGAGATGCACTTTGCAGATGAACTGTCCTGATGGTTGAAGGAGAATATCAGGAATTTGCATGCAATTGAGATTTGATTTCCTTTCTGGTGTACCAAAAGGATTTAACATTCTTCAGAGGGCAGTTTTGAATAAAGAAAATGAGAGGTGAGCTTACAAGGAATATCTACACAGAATAATTCTATTTTGACTCTTATTTTTAACGATAACTCTCATCCTGCAGCTCAGGCTATCCTAAAATGCACTAAAGTACCAAAAAAAAAAAAAAAAGCCACAAACTCAGATGAATCGCCTAGCCTTAGCCTCTTGAGAGCCATGATTACAGGTAGAAATGACTACACGTGGGTGGGTGCACCCCTCGTGGTCCTGACTTCCTTGCTTATGTTCTCCCTCCTTCTGCTCCTCATTTGGACCTTAAGAGCTCAGACCGTTGCTCCAAATTGAGTCTCTGTCTCTATCTCGATCCATCGCCAGATGAAGGTTCTAAGGTGATATGTAATGACATTGGAACTGATTTATTGGGAGCCCACCAAGGCCAGCTGGACTGGGACTGAATAAGCGTGGGTTGAAACTGGACTCTCTGAACATGGCAGACAATGAAGGCTGATGAGAAGCCAAGGACAATGGCACTAGGTTTCGATCCTAATACATGAACTGGCTACGGGGGAGCTTAGCCTGTTTGGACGATCACCTTCCTGGACCTAGATAGAAGTGGGAAGACCTTGGTCTTCCCGCAGGGCAGGGAATTTGTACTGCTCTTCAGTATCGAGAGGGAGGGGGAATGGAGTGGGGGGAGGAGAAGAGGAGTGGGGATAGGGAAAGGGGAGTGGGGGGAGGGGCAGTATTTGGGAGGAGGGGGAGGGAAATGGGAAACGGGGACAGGTGGAAATTTTAATTAAAAAAGAATAAAAATAAAAAAAAGAAATGATTGCACGTGACACAATTTTAATTTGAATTGCTAATCCTATTTTCATCCTTAATACACACACAAATGTACATACTCATATATGTGCACATGAATTCATTAATAATGTTCTGTAAGTTTCTTTTATGATTCAAAAGTATTCGCCTGTAGCTTGAATGTTATAAATGAAGTATAATTCACAAAGAGCACAGGAATTCACAAAGAGCACACATTTGTTTCAGCTCAATTCAGAAGACTTAAAAAATGGGATCAATCAAGATATCTATCCAGTGATGAATAGATAAGAAAATATGATACGTAGACACATGGAATATTGCTCATCTGTAAAGAAAAACAAAATCATGGAATTTAGAAGTGAGTGGATGGAGATGGAAAGAGTATAATGAGGTTACCCAAGCACAAGAAGGCATGCTCTCCTTATTCTTTCTCATATATGGATATGAGATCTGTCCTACGCTTACATTGGAGTACACATGAATTCAAGGAAAGTACATATGAATCCTTGGACAGGCACCTGAAGTGAACAGGGATAATAAAGTACAGATAAATAAGAATAGGGAGGAAACTGCAGGGAGAAGCACGATTGAAGCATGCAGGGGTGTGGGAAATTGTTAAATGAAATACCAATGGAAGGTTTACCTAAAAGGAAGGGTAGATAGTGTCTAGTTAGGAATATCATTGCTATAATGAAGAAGAATAACCACAAGAAATGGGCAGGAAAGGGTTTATTTGGCTTCCACTTTCACATCTGAGTCCTTCATTGAAGGAAGTCAGGACAGGAACTCAAAGAGGGCAGGATCATGGAGACTAGAGATGCTGCAGAGGCCCTTGAAGAGTGCTGCTTGCTGGCTTGCTTTTCATGACTTGCTCAGCCTCCTTATAGAACCCAGGACCATCAGCCCAGGAGTGGCCCCACTCATAATGAGTTGGGGCTCACACATCAATCACTAATAAAATTCTCTACTGGCTTGCTTGTAGCTTGGTCTTATAGAGGTATTTTTCTCAATTGACATTTCCAACAAGTTGTTCGTATTATTAGCTTGTCTTGGGACAAATGGCTTTTAGACATTCTTTATCGACTAACTTTGCTTCTAAACAAATTTTTTTTTTTATTATTTTCAGCAGGGATGGGGGGAAATCAAACTAAACATGCAGCATAGTTAGAACAATTGAAAGAATGTGTGTTTCCTTTTTACCATAGACTTGGAAAAGGGTGATTCTCCATCTCTGTTCTTGACTACGTGATTTCGTTATTCTTAAAACAGCAGGCTTTGCTCGGTCATGAATGTAGTTTTCCCAGTCTCCCAGGGTTTCACAATTTATACTCTTCACTCTTCCAAATTATGCATGTTTCTTATCTGAATATAAATTTGTTTTATTTAAGCAAATAGCAATATAATTAGTACTTTTGAATCTGTAATTCAGTGTGTTTCACAAATCCTAAACCTAAGCAATTTCCAGGTATAACGAATCATATTATAGCTTCATCTCTGCAGAAGCTGGTAGGGTAACTTATGTTTATAACTAGAGTAATATCTATATTCATAAAAAGGTATAACATTTTGACTAAGTTTCTCTGCTTTTCCCTTCTCCAGTTGTCCTTGCTTGCTAATTTGACCATTCCCAATTGTCACTTAGAGTTTCTTCACCCTCTGTGTTTATATTTTATTCTTATAAGTCATTTCTTCTTATCTCAAATCTTGTTCTCAAAGCACAGGTTTTCCCACTTATTTCTAGTTCCTTTGTCTTTGGAGTTCTGGCCGCTGCATGATTGTTTTTCTAGCATTTTGCTCAGTGGTTAATTAACTAGGTTCACTATGCTTTTGCATTTAGAATCTTTCTTTCTGTTTGTGAACTGAATGACCACTGTGTTTTCTTTACCTCAGTTCTAATGAACTTGACTTGAACTGTTATTTTTTAGTTTTTTTCTTTGGCTGCGAATTTTTCCCTTGGGAAAAAAAAAACTATTACTTAGAGTCTGGTTAGTCAAAATGTTACTGTACTTGAAAATATTCTAACATAAATGAATCAAGCACCGACCCCCAAAAACACAGTTATACTTTCAAGCTGAACTTTATAGGATGTTAAAATAAATAAGTAAAGGCTACATCAATATTTTTTTAGTTCAGTCAACCAAATCAAGGCTGTTCTCCCATTCTTTCTTTCTCTCTTTCTTTCTTTCTTTCTTTCTTTCTTTCTTTCTTTCTTTCTTTCTTTCTTTCTTTCTTTCTTTCTTTCTTTTGTTCTCTCTCTCTCTCTTTCTTTTTCTTTCTTTCTCCCAAAAGACTTGAGCTCAATAAAATGCACATGATTGTTTGCCAAACAATTCTTTTTTTCTTTTTTGTTTTAATTTTTAAGCCCATGGGTATTTCAACTGAAATTCAACCCACATGTTTCTGATTCATTTACACTTAATTCATTAAAATTGTGTTTTGTAAGAGTTATTTGATGTCCAAGAGCCTTATGAACTTTTTATATGACTTTTTATGCCATTTTCCCCTCAAAAACAGGAAGTGGTACTTTGCTAAGCTCTCAAACTCCAACAGAATCAAACTGCACATGAATCCCATAAAACACACCACGATGATTGCATCTCCCTTGGGCTGTCTTTTACTAGACCAGAACACCTGAAGTAGTTAAAAGAAAAAGATGGCATTGCTAATGACATTCCAAAATCTCTAACTCAAGTCCAAAAGGAAGCTCCCAGGAGAGGGAGACTTCCAAAATTAAGCTCTCAAAGGACTTGGAAAATCAGTCCTTAGTCACATGAACATATGAACACAGTGCTTTTAAGTAAGGCGGTTAATAGGTCAGACATCTCATGTACAATTCTCACTGATTTATTGTTAAATATTGCTTGTTTAAATATAAGTCTTTCTTTCTCCCGCATCTCACCCCACATAAAGAATATCACCTAAAACAATCATGGGATAGAGAATGTGCGTCAGATCTAAACAAATATTAAGCACATGACCAATGACAGAGATACTTTATTTCTCAGTCACAGTCCGTAATTTTTAAACTGAGGGTGAAACTTTTTAAATTAAACTTTTGCTTAGAGAAGATATTTTAGTGAAGCATTTTCTGTGTGCTAAGAAAAGAAGAAGTTGGAGTGCTTGTGTAATGGCATAGACTTCCTTGGGCATGCTTGTGCTGCTTGTGTGGTACTGAAGGACATATTTTAGAACCCTTGAAGTCAAGATCAAATCTGCAATCCTGTATCAAAACCCATCTCCTAAACTATGAAAAAGTGTGCTAACAGATTAACCTCCCCATACAGGAAAATCTCATAAAGGAATTGAAATACCACTATGAAACATTGAACAGACGCTTAAAAGAAATCCCACACTAGCTCATAATTGAGAAATAGATAGTCATTTTGTTTGGGGATAAACTCACAAATCAGAATTCTCCGCTTGGAAATTTAATCATGCAATCCAAAAAAGCAGCTGGTGGAAAAGAGAGCAAGGGGAAGGAGAAAAAAGGGGCAGAAGCAGGTTCGGCTTCAGCATACATAGGATAAGAGGCCACACCCCAGTAGGCGGGTAATTAGAAGCTGTAATACTTCCTACAGCACCACCGAAAATATCTGCAGTGCCATTTTGGATCAGATTTTCTACAGCCCAAATAAAAGCCAACAGAAGTATGAAATTTATATAATACCTACAGTTAAAGGACTTTGTTTATCCATGTTTAGTTATAACCAATTAATACATGTAAAATCTGTGTAGACTTGGAGTGTTCTCATTAGATGTAGGAGATGAACAAGACGGTTATTTATATTTTTTCTTGAATAGTCTAATAGTAAACATTGACATAACAACATTCATATTGAGTTTTTATGAATACTATTTCACGCAGCCTTTAAAAACATGGATAATAAATTACAGCTTTAAGATACTTACTAGAGGCTAAGAAAAACAATTTAAATGTTATATTAAGGAGACTTAAAAAGTGCTAACATTGTATTTAATATTTGGGTTGAAACAAAAAAAATTACTCAATGCTAAAAAAAATAAATCTAAGGTGATTTCCTTTTATTGAGACTCTTCGGTAATACAGACATCTAAAATTATCATCTGGGGCTGGAGCAATGACGTAGCTAATAAAGTGCTTTTTATGCAAATGGGAAGAGCTGAGTTCTGATGCCAAGCACCCACATAACAAAATAGGTATGGTGACCAATGCCAATAATCTAATCCTTACACTGAGTGGTGTGAACAGGAGAAGTCCCAGGGCTTGCTAGACAGCTCATCTTGCTGAGTCAGTGACTTCCAGGTAATAGCCTGCATCAAATAGCAAAGTAGAGAACAGTAGAAGAAGATATCTGATGTTGACCTTTGACTCCCATAGATCTTGTGTGTACCCTCCCTATACATGAACACATACACATGGACACAACCCACATTATGTATAAATGAAAAGTAAAAAATATATCACTTCGTGTAGTAGGAGGCTGCTTGTTTGTTCCCAGCTGCTCAACCCCTAAATAATCACACAGAAACTGTGTTATTTGAAATGCTATTTGGGCAATAGTTTAAATGTATTTCTGGCTAACTCATATCTTAAATTAGCCCAAATCTATTAATCTGTATATCACCATGAGGCTGTGGCTTACTGGATAAAGTTTTGGCATCTGTCTCTGGCTTTTCAATGACTGTCTTCTTTCCCCCAGCATTCACTTTAGTTTTCCCCATCTACCTAAGTCCTGCCCTGTGCAGGCCCAAGACAGTCCTTTATTAACCAATGATATTCACAGCATACAGAAAGGAATGTTTAACTTTAACATAATAAAATTACATATAACAAAACAGGTATCAAGTAAGAATCATAGTTATAATATTTATATCTACTTTATCTTTTATTGTAACTAAGAAAAACTGTAATTATAATTATCCAGTCTTCAACTCCATCAAAGACTCCAGGAGCATATAATATTACCTAATTTAGCATAAAGTACATTATAAGCAACTTCCAAAACTCTAGAATTTACAGAGACATCTTACTGCTTAGGCAGTCACCCAAAGTTCTGTACTGTTGGGGCATCCATCTTCAGCCTACAGGCCCATAGCATCTGGCACACTTTTCCACAAAGCAGGATTTTAAAGACAGTTCTGCCTATATTGGCAGTTTGTCAGTCACATTCTTCTGTGTCCTGTAAAATGTCTCACAGACTCTTTTGTGAAACAGGTAACCCAAAGGACAGTCTCACCTTCTTTAGGCAAGTTCAGCAGTCATTTCTCTGTGGTCCTGCATGTTCAGTTCATACAGCAGTCCAGGCAAGAGCAGTTTCTTGTCCAAATGGCTAACAAACTCCATGAGGAGCCTCTTTGATGCCCATCTTCCTCTTGAAGTAATTGGTGTTGCCAGGGCCAGATGTGTCTCATTGTCATGAAAAGTCCTAAGTGATTAAAATATTTTAAATGCCATATTCTAAAGTTCTCTGAAAGATTTGAAGAATACCTATCTAATTGAAATATAGGTGCTGTGGGAGCTCCTTTAGCCAATAGTTTTCAAGATACCACACCCAAGTGGGCTGGTATCATAAAGGCTATTGGCTGAAGGAGCTCCCACAGCACTTGGGTGCTACAGCGTACTCATTTAAAGGTTTTATCCTATATGGATGCTTATGTAACTTGGCAGTATTTACATGTTGTATCATTTAGCCATCCTTGGAATAACAAACCTATAATTAAGTGTCTAAAGCTTTACAGTGTTTTTAATTGTTCAAATGTTTTATGTAAGGGTATGAGGTACTAGTCATCTGATACAATGCCTATGGGTTAGCTTCTGTGTCTGAACTCAGCTGTTCTGCTTGTTGAAGGCTCTCTGGGCTAGAGGACCTAGTCTGTCTTAATTGGTATCTCCTCCATATTGTCTCCCAGTCACCAGCAAATTAGCCTGAGTTTGATTTGACAATAACAGGGAAAAATAAAAGGAAAGCAGAATCCCAAAAAGTGTTTCCAAGGTTCTACTTGCAAGACATTTACTGAATTCCTGTTCGACAAAATAAATCTTATGGAAAATATCAAGTTAAAAGGAGGAATGTGAACAATTGAAGCAGAAAATTGATTTCTTGAAACAACATGGCAAAATACATGACAAAGTAAGTATGGTTGATCAATAAGTCCACAAAACATTAAACTTTGATTATGAAAATGGAGACATCAATCACATATTTCTCCTATTTTCATGTTATACGAATTAAAGAAATAAAAGAGGTTATAAATTTCAAATAAAACAAGGAGGCATATATGAGAGGACTTTTAGGGAAAGGGAAAATTATAGAATTATATTATAACCTCAACAATTAATGAAAAATAATATTTAATAAAAATCTAGTGTTAAATGGATTCAATTTTTATCACTTGAAGGTGTCATTTTAATGAAAAGAACACAAATTTAGTAAATGTGATATATCTTAGCAGGTAAATTTCTCAATATTCTGATTCCTTAGAATGTTTACAAGTATCACTATTTCTTAATATTTTAACACAGTTTGCTAAAACAAAACAAAATTAATTAATCACATACCATCCAAATTGTATCTAGAATTTTTGAGTTGTTACAAATACATGAAATGTATTAATTTTTAACACCTTCAAAATGTTTGATTAATGGAATATATATATACATATATATACAAATATTATAAATTTTGAGCGAGAAAGACATGTTAGAGAAATTTATCATTATTATTATTAGACTTTTTGAGACAGAGTTTTTCTGTAGTTTTGGAGCCTGTCCTGGAACCAGCTCAGGAATGTTTTTAATGATACACAAACTGTTAAATGCTTTGTGGTATTGTTATTCTAATATGAGTGCAGCAAAAGGTATTTGGTGTTTGAATCTATCAGAAATATATTTGATAATCTAAGTAAGAAACATTGTTAAGTTACCAAACTAATAAAGAAAATGATTGGAAGAGTTGTCATCAATAACAAGGAATACGTGCCAATAGTGAGAAAGCTGTGTTCCTCTGACAAGCAGCTTTTAGTCATGATCATCCTTCATGTTTTTATGCATTGCTCCCCCTGAAGTATTTTTAAATACACACTACATAGACATCATTATGCCAAATATATTAGTCCTGTCTTTTTACAGACAAATAATAATCTGAGATAAAGCATGACTACATGGATTGAATGACACTATAAGTCACCTGACTACTGTCTCATTATCACTTAGCAAAATTGATATAGATTGAAGTTTATAGTGTACAGGTTGATACCTAGATCAAAGTGTCATCAAACTGTACTTTATGCTTAACTGCAGTCAATGGTTTTATTGATAAACTGGGAATATAATTGGAAGTAAGAAATCTCTAGATCCTAGAACATTGGCCCCAGGGTCAAACTGGACTAGGTTTGTGAAATAATATTCTGGCAGCCCATTTTTTAAGTCAGATAAAGACACACGCTCTTGTGTGAACTTACCTCTCTTCAGCATGACTAGAATAACCTTTCAGCCTCAACCTTATTGAATTATAATTTATATATCTTTAAACACATTTAATCATATAACTTATCAATACTTACTTATACTTACAGAGTGTGTGAGTCTCATCCTAATCAATATTAAAATATTGTATACATCCCTGAAGTAACTTTGTACCATGTTCCCCAGAGTTACCTTTGCTGCAAGTCTAAGTCCCCACAGTCTGTGTTAAGATACTGTAGATTTATCTTTACATGAAGTAATACAGAATGTGGCTCCTCCCAGATTATGCTACCTTTTGTACCATATTTTGAAGATATATACTCTTTCCTTTGCTTTATTACCAGGAATACTCTACTGCATGAATGCACAGTTTTATCTATACACCCATTAAGCAATGCAAAGTTGAGTTGTGAGTAAGGCTGCTGTGAATGTTCACATGCAAGTTCTTTCAGGACACTCATTTTCTCTCCTTTTGCTGGTATTTATTAGTGTTGGGTCTCTCAGTGATGCGGTCGCTGTGCTCTGAAGCAACAGCACCACTTCATATTTCTGTTCAGAGGACATAAATATTTCAATGTATCCATAATGTCATTTATTGTTGTTATTATTATTATTACTACAAATGTCTTGATGTGGTGGAAGTGACATCTCCCTGAAAGTTTTGTTTGTCTTTTCCCGATGGCTGAAAATGCTTAACATCTTATGATTTGCTTTATGGTTATTTGTGTGTCTTCTCTGGAAAATTAGTAATCTTAACTTTTTCTGTGAATATGTGTAGTATTTATTTATTTGGTTTTTTTCTTCCTTTCTTTACTCACTCATTTAGAGAAGCAGACTGCTCTTTGGACTGGAGAGGGAGGGGGAGTGGGATAAGGGAGGGGGAGAAAAATGAGAGGAGGGGAGGAAGTGGAAATTTTTAAGTAAAAATCAATCAATCAATCAATAAATAAATATTTAAAAAGCTGCTCAACAAAAAAGAAAAAATCATATGTTAGCCCAGATTGGTCTTGGAGTTTCAGTGATTTTTCAACGTGAGTCTTTTAAGTGTTGGAAGTATACCCTTGCACTACTTGCATCTTCTGCTTTTAACTATTATCACATTGATTAAGCCTTTGGTTTCAGAGCTAAAGCACCATCATTGGGCTGTGAGATGGATAAGGGTACTTACACTATAAATATGAGGGCCCAAGTTTGAATTCCCAGTACCAGTGTAAAAAGGACAGTGACTTTGATTATCACTACTGTCTACTCCATCACTTGACTGTTGGGGCTTCTTCTTGGGTGTTCTGATCAATGACTGTCTTCCACTTGGTGTGTTACTCAGTTACTCTCTATGTTCTTTCAGGCCCTTGTGTGACAACAATTTTTGGTAGTCTTGATTTAGGCATCAACATTATTCCTATTCTTTAAGCGCCCCTGAATCACTTCCCATCTTATAATCTCTTCTGAATTGTATTTTACTTTCTGAAATGAATAAAATACTAGAACAAAGTAGCAGAGGAATTTGCATTGTTTATATGCTATGATTATTTTCTAATGCTAAGTTTGGGAAAACTCAAATTTAAAACTTAAATGTCTGGTTGCTGAATCTGAAACTATTGCAAGTTTGCATTCTCCTTTAGGACTCAGAAGCAGTAATGCAACAATGCAGGGGCAGAGTGGTCCCCTAGCATGGACAAGGCCTTGTGTTTAAAAAGATTCCAAAATAAAAAAAACAGAAATATTAGTGCAAATTATAACAAAATGCAGCACTTGCAAATTGCATAAAGATTCCCCATTTTACAAAAAATATACACACTAACAGTAATATATACTATGGTAGTTTGAATGTAATTGCCCCCCATAAGATCATAGAGAGTGACACTGTTAGTAAGTGTGGCCTTGTTGGAGTAGGTGTGACCTTGTTGGAGGAAGTTTGTCACTGTGGGGGCAGGTTTAGAGATCTCTTATGCTCAAGCTACACCCAGAGTGACAGACAGACCACTTCCTGTTCCCTTCAGGTCAAGATGTAGGTCTCTCAGCTCCTTCTCCAGCACCATGTCTGCCTGCAGACCACCATGTCACACCATGGCAATGGACTAACCTCTGTAAATGTAAGCCATCACAATGAAATGTTTTTCTTTTTATAAGAGTTGCTTTGGTCATGGTGTCTCTTCACAGCAAGAGAAACCCTAAAACGGGCACCTAGAATTTAGAATCTGCTAGACACTGTAGGCAAAGCAACATTTGCTTTTCAGAGGTTATATTTGCATGTAAGTAATAAAGAAGTAGGCAGTAGCATCATTCAAAACTATTCTTTAAGAAATAATAATTATATTAATTAAGCAACAACCTAAATGAACTCAGGTGTCTTAATTTTCTTTGAGAATCAAAAATAATAGGCTTGGTTAACTATCAGTGAGTCTCGTATCAAAAGAGCTCTTAAAAACTGTATGTCAACATCCACAAGTCTTTTAGTCAAATCCATAGTAGCTTGTATTGACACACATAATAATTTTTAAAGAGAGTCCATTCTGATCACACGTTCATTCAGTCCCAGTTCAGCTAGCCTTGGTGAGCTCCCATTAGATCAGTTCCACCGTCTCAGTGGGTGGACGCACCCCTCACGGTCCTTACTTCCTTGCTTATATTCTCCCTCCTTCTGCTCTTCATCTGGACCTTGGGAGCTCAGTCCAGTGCTCCAATGTGGGTCTCTGTCTCTATATCCATCCATAGCCAGATGAAGGTTCTACGGTGATATGCAAGATTTTCATCAGTGTGGCTATGGGAGAAAGCCAGCTCAGGCACCCTCTCCTCTGCTGCCCATGGACCTAGCTGGGGGCATCTCTTTGGACACCTGGGAACCCCTCTAGAGCAAAGTTTCTTGCCAACCCTAAAATGGCTCCCTTAATTAAGATATCTTCTTCCCTGCTCCCCTATTCACCCTTCCTCCATCTCAACCATCCCATTCCCCAAGCTCTCCCCAATCCTCCCCTTATCTCTCCTCTCTCCCCATCTCCTCTTCCCGCCACCCCACCCCCGCCCCCGTGCTCCCAACTTTTGCCCAGTGATCTTGTCTACTTCTAATATCCAGGAGGATAAGTATATGTGATCAGACCAGAATGTGGCTGACAATGAGGGCTGACTGAGAAGCCAATGATAATGGCACTGGGTTTTGATTCTACCACATGTACTGGCTTTTTGGGAGCCTAGTCTGTTTGGATGCACACCCTCCTAGACCTGGATGGAGGGGGAGGATCTTGGACTTCCCACAGGGCAGGGCACCCTGACTTCTCTTAAGACTGGAGAGGGAGGGGGAGGGGGAGTGGGAGGGAAATGGGAAGAAGGGAGGAGGTGGAAATTTTTAATAAATAAATAAATAAAAGAAAAAAAAGATGTCAAACAGCACATTAAACATGTATATAGAGAAAAAATATTTTTAAAGAGAACCAAGAAAAGAATAATTAGCTCTCATTATAATTAGTGTTTTATACCTAAACTGGTTATTAAATCATATTTGAAAGAAAGAGAAATGGAATCTATGTAAACATGTACTTGAGACAGGAGAATTACAGATTTTAATCTAAAAATATGGTGCTTATGTTTTGATTGCTTATCTCCTCCATTTTTATTTATAATCCCAAGAATATCATTTATTAAAGATAGAGCAGGAAAGAATACATTGGATTTCTGCATGTGGAGCATTTTTCAATTTTGTGCTTGTCAAATCCTGCAAGAGAACATTTTTCCATATAAGGTGAGTTTGCTCAGGCCTTTCATTGCTGAAGTGCTATTCTGTATGAGGACATCAGTATTTACAGCATATGTCTGCTTTGTGGAATTAGCTACATTTTTCCACTGTTCAGTTTCACTCTGTTGTTCCCATAGCTTAGCCTGCAGACATGCTTCTGGCCTGTGGAGCATTATCCATCACGATCCACAGCTGATTGTCCAGGGTCTGCACCATCATGACTTTGATCTGCTCCAGCTGAAAGATTGCCAGCAACTGTTAAGGATCACTTTAGAAATACCTTCAATCATGGCTAACTATCTTTTTGCATGAGTAATTCCTGTCCGCAGACTCAACGCAGGTGAGGACACATAAAGTATCTGTTTATCATAAGAAGGTTATAGGCTTACACACTCATATGGTGTGTAATAATCATGACTACACACGCCTCTATAGCTTCCCAAATGGGCTCTAGAAAACACTGTTGCCTGCATTGTCCCCTCTCCTCATCTAAGTATCAAGATGAGTTAGAAAAACCTCCAGAATGACTCACATGCTTCTTCATTCCCATCATCCTGGATGTAAAGCCTAGACCATTTCTCCAAGACTTTACCAGAAATGACTATTCTGATGCCATCTTTGCATGTTAACACTTGCGTAAGAGCAATAACAATGGCGCCAGGAATATAGTTTGCTTGCCATCCTATTCCTTCATCCTATTCTGTGTGGTTGTAGCTTCATACATGCACACTAGAGATTGAATTTGTAGCACGGAAAATGCCAAGCTAGTGTTCTGTTGCCTAGCCCTATCCTAGTTCTTGAATTTTTAATGTTCAGACTAATGAGTCCTGGCCTTCAGCTGCTCTTCCCTCCTAGAACCTTCTAATTAAAGCTACTAGAAGCTGTGCCTAGTTTAGAGGATCAGAGGATGGTATTTTCACCTGTTGGCCATTGACTGCAGTGTATTTAAGCCTACATGGTACTATTAAAGAAGGGCTTTGGTATCAGTGTTAAAAGGTCTGCCTATCGGTCTGTCTCTGTGTCTGTGTTCTCAACCTCCAGCCCCTTGCCCGAAGCTCGCGAACTGGGATCTAGCGCATAGTGCGCAGACCGGGGCCGCAGTGCGGGGCATTTTAATATTCTGGAAATGTGTGTACAATATCTGATGTGTTACACTAGGCTCTGTAGTTTTACTTAGCAGGCCAAATCAAATCACATATAAGTATTCAGAGTAATTCCAACAAAATCTCTCCATGCAGACATTATTTTAATTACGTGTTTTTACATGTTTGCGAAGGGAGACTTGTTCCATGGATGCAGTGACCACTGAGGCCAGAAGACAGTATAGGATCTCATGAACATGAGTTATAGGCAGTTGTGAGTCATCTGATTTGGGTGTTGGGAGGCAAGCCCAAATCCTCTGAAAGGATAATGTGCATTCTTAACTGCTGAAAAGTCTCTGCAGCTTCTCCTTACTGCATATGTCATCATATCCAAAATCAGTTGTTCAATGTCAAGTACGCTGAATGTATGTACTGGTTCAGCCTAACCGTCTCATCCTTTTACAAGGGGAACACATGGGCAGATGGGTAATTTTGTTTCTCAGCCTAATAGTTTTCATGCTACAGTACTTTCTGCATGTCCAAAAATTACATATTAGTAAAAATACTAGAGATTTAAGGTATGTTATATAGCATATCCTAAAGTTTTATCGTCAACATAGTAGAAAACATAGGAAAGATTTTACTGAAGGAAACTCTATAGGAGAGAGTACCAAGACACAAAACAAAGAAAAAAAATATTGAAGAAAATATTGAGCTCGGCTGACATGACTAACAAGTTATTACAACTAATTTTCAAAAGTAGGAAGCTTGAAATGTTGATGACATCCTGGCAGCTAACTGCTACTGGATAGTTACCAATCTGTTCCTGGCTACTTAAGGGAACAAGAAAACTTTATTAAGTTGAAATAATAGAGGAAGAGGCGAGAAAACTTCAAGCAGTGTGCAGAGACCAACTCCATATGCTAAAATTGTTTGGCTCAAATTGAAGATTGTATTATATACAATTTGTACTGGGTGCACAATTCACTAATAGCAAATGCGTTTATCCTTTAGAGCTATCAACATATTTTTCAAGGGTCTATTTTTATTGTGGGTATGGATATTTGGCCTGCATGTATTTCTATGTACAACATGTATGCAGTTGACTATGGAGGCCAGAAGAGGACGTTGTATCATCTAGAACTGTAATTACAGAGAGTTATTTGCTACCATGTGGGGGCTGGGAATTGAATCAGGGTCCTCTGGAAGAGTAGCTAGTGTTCTTAACCACTGAGCCATCACTCTAGGCCATCAAAAGAAACTGTCCTAAACCAGATGGTACATTAAAACTATATTTATTTCACATTTGAAATAAGGTTTAACCAGAAAGTTTACATGGAGTTAAAAAGTGACCAGATATTTAAAATGAGTCAAACTGAATGTGCTTTGTTCAGTTCAGGTCTGTTAAATATCAAGGGTGGATGTGCCAACCTTGCATAAGATCAGCACTTAAATCGGTCAGCTATCTCATGCTGATAAATAACAGAGAGGCAGAGACTGCCTTTTAAAACTAAATCATCTCAAGCAGGCAAAAGTTAAGTCCTCCTGAATCATATCAGTAAAATCACACTTCTGTTTTGCTCTATTTGCCTGTCTACTTTTTCACGTAAAAACTTACACGAACACCAAACCCATTCTTATAATTTATTTCAGTGATTAATATACACATCATAGGTATAAAAAACATATAGAAGGATAGAAGAGTCAATTTTAGTGGGAACCACAAATACCTTTATGACTTGTCCCTTTATAGTGAATACTTGGGTTAGGAACAAAGACTGCTAGTTAGAGGTAATCATCAACCTTCTCAACGGAAAGGACAAAACAACCACTGTGGGTTTCTGATCTGTCAGCAATCTCTCTTCTGGTTCATTCATCACAAGGTCTGTAGATTTAACAAGAACCCACTTCAAAGACCCCGGGAAACCAACCTCTTCAACAAAAGTCCTCTTGGAGCCGTATGCAGAGTGACTGCTTCTTTTACTATTTATCCCAGAGGTGATTATCATGTTTGTTGATACCTTAATCTTGAACAATGGCTCCTGAAAATTTAAAAGATTATTGCTGACTTTCTCCCACTGAAAACTTTCTGTGATTCTAGTACTATTCTTAGTGTTTTCATCTATATTTAAAGAGGAACAAATTCAGGAACACGATGTGTAATTTTACTCATGTAACAGTAAAAAAAAAAAGACTATTTAGGAATGAGAGAAAAGGAAAAGGTGGTGTTTAGACATGGTGGGATGCTTCTTGCTGCCATGACTGATAACCTGTTTGGTACCTGGGACTCACATAGAGGAAGGAGAGAACCAACTCTAAGAAGTTGTCCCCTGACCTCCACATGTTGTCATGGTGTGAGAACTACCTACAACCACAAGTAAATAAGATAAGTAAAGATAACATAAGCTGAGGTCCTCTAAGCTCAGGTAGGGGACCTGTGACATATCTCAGAGGATAAGAGCAACCCCTATAAAGGATGCAGTTGGGTTTCACTCAGCATTCTTGGCAACTTTAACTCCAGGGGATCCAAGGTTCTCTTCTTGCCTCAGGAGACTCCTGCATATATGTAGTGTACATATACTCACATAGGTCATATAGACATGCATAAACAATCTTTGTAAAACTTCAGAAAAAGGCTCTGAATTTAAAAATTTAAAAAGTAATATTTATGGTAATTTCCAGATTTCACATAGTCCTTTTTAATTAATATGTTATGAATATAAAAGTTAAGTAGCAAAGATCTCAAGAAAATATGAGTTTATGACTGCTTTTCAGAGTCTCTTGGGGAATGTCTTAATGTGATGAATAAACTTTTGGTTGTCACTTGTTTTCTCTGTTGGCCTGTCTCTTTGTGCACACTAGGGACAGCTTTTGGTCTAAATAGTTCCTTCTGTATGTATAACTAAAGTTACTATTCATTCTGTGCATGATAGGTTTATCTTCACTTGAAACAGAGGTTAAGTCGTTCTGTTCTGTGGAGGAAAGAATCAGAAGATGACAGAGTGGGAGGCCTCCGGTCACTGTGTGGGAACATGGGCTCCAGGGTAGCTGTTTAGTTCTAGTTACTCCTTCTCCAGGGCTGTGTCAGTGACTTTTGGACTTCGGGTCCTCAGCTGCTTCCCACAGTACTGGTTGTGCCATTTGCTTGAACACAAGCGTGTCATGTGTTACTCTGTATTGTCAGTCATCTAAGCTGACTCAAAGTTTCTGGAAGCATATTCCAAACCTTATATCAGAAAGATCAAAAGACAGGGACATTGGTATGACTCAAAGTTTAGAAATCGCTTGTTTATGTTTTAGAAAGATCAAAGCAGATGTACACAAACATTTTTAAAACTATGAAATAATGTCATTGGTATTAATATGTGCATAGGAGTCAACTAATGTCCCTTTGGAACCACAAAGGGTTTGTTGTGGCACAGAGTCTGAGAAACAAAACCGAAAGGATTTGTTCGGTTTTTGCATGTGATAATGATTACCAGAGGCCCTAGCCATTAGAAGTGAGTGCTAACTACAGGCACATAAAGTTTCACAAGCCCCAGTGAACACAGATTGCTTAACAGAAAGGCATTTTGCTATGCTCTGACACATAGAGTGGAAAACAGAAATGATCAAGAGATTCCTCTGCTCCGCCTTTGGAAGTGAGAAATCTCCGTGCCCTTCTTCCTTTGATGTTGAGAAGGGGAGCTCTGAAACAACATGAGTTTTCTCCCTTTGCTGGCCTTGCACAAGATCATTTCCTTAAATATTCCAACTTCAACCACTAGATGTCATGCAGAGATCATAAAGTAAGCTGTCTTGGTTATTCCTTATACTTACTTGCCAGTTTTGTAACTTCAACATTTAAGGTGGTTTGGGGAAATCTCTGATTGATATTAATGGTGCTGATCAATAATAATTATTCCATGTCATGTTTGCAAACACTTCTGGAAAATATATACATATATAACTAAAATGACCCA